>NW_028164497.1:0-63690 GCF_964263955.1 Coregonus lavaretus | reverse complement strand
CTAGTGACTGTGACAGCATGGAATTCAAATGAGGAGATAGACAGATGGGTCAGGGAGAAAAGAGAGAATGTCCACTTGGGAGGGATGAGGATTCCTGTGCCACCGCCGCGCTGACCAGATGCTCTCGGGGTATGCGAGAATACATGATCAGACGAGGAAAGAGCAGTAGGAGTAGCAGTGTTTTCTGTGGTAATCCATGTTTCCGTCAGCGCCAAGAAGTCGAAGGACTGGAGGGTAGCATAGGCTGAGATGAACTCTGCCTTGTTGGCCGCAGAACGGCAGTTCCAGAGGCTGCCGGAGACCTGGAACTCCACCTGGGTCGTGCGTGCAGGGACCACCAGGTTAGAGAGGCAGCAGCCACACGGTGTGAGGCGTTTGTATGGCCTGTGCAGAGAGGAGAGAACAGGGATAGACAGACACATAGTTGACAGGCTACAGAAAATGGCTACAATAATGCAAAGGAGATCGGAATGAAATGAACTAAACATCTGGGGAAGCGAGAGAGCGGGGCCTCCCTCACTTACGTTTCACTGAAACACTCAAATATAACTCTCCCAACTTCCACTTTAGAAATGATAATTGTTGTAAACTACAGCGGTTCAATGTTTTCTAGGAATAGACTAACTTAGTTTATTCAGCTAGCTAACTTGGTACAGTATTCTTCCGTGAAAACCGCCCAGGGCACCGTATCCTATGACGCCATAGCTAACTAGCATGCTAGCTTCCAATAACACGGTTTATATATATTTGCGAGAAAAAAAATACATATGGGGGATTGGAAGTGATGCAGACAATTACATTGATGGATGTTACAATCTATCTGCAATATTAAAGCTGATCTACCCCATAAAAAAAAAAGGAAAAAAAGGGTGACCCTTTTTTTTATTTATTTTTTTATTTCACCTTTATTTAACCAGGTAAGCCAGTTGAGAACAGGTTCTCATTTACAACTGCGACCTGGCCAAGATAAAGCAAAGCAGTGCAATAAAAACAACACAGAGTTACATGTGGGGTAAAAAACATAGAGTCAAAAATACAACAGAAGATATATATACAGTGTGTGCAAATGTAGCAAGTTATGGAGGTAAGGCAATAAATAGGCTATAGTGCAAAATAATTACAATAGTATTAACACTGGAATGCTAGATGTGCAAGAGATTATGTGCAAATAGAGATACTGGGGTGCAAAAGAGCAAAATAAATAACAATATAGGGATGAGGTAGTTGGGTGGGATAATTTCAGATGGGCTGTGTACAGGTGCAGTGATCGGTAAGGTGCTCTGACAACTGATGCTTAAAGTTATTGAGGGAGATAAGAGTCTCCAGCTTCAGAGATCTTTGCAATTCGTTCCAGTCATTGGCAGCAGAGAACTGGAAGGAATGGCGGCCAAAGGAGGTGTTGGCTTTGGGAATGACCAGTGAGATATACCTGCTGGAGCGCAGACTACGGGTGGGTGCTGCTATGGTGACCAATGAGCTAAGATAAGGCGGGGATTTGCCTAGCAGTGATTTATAGATGGCCTGGAGCCAGTGGGTTTGACGACGAACATGTAGTGAGGACCAGCCAACAAGAGCGTACAGGTCACAGTGGTGGGTAGTGTATGGGGCTTTGGAGACAAAACGGATGGCACTGTGATAGACTACATCCAATTTGCTGAGTAGAGTGTTGGAGGCTATTTTGTAAATGACATCGCCGAAGTCAAGGATCGGTAAGATAGTCAGTTTTACGAGGGCATGTTTGGCAGCATGAGTGAAGGAGGCTTTGTTGCGAAATAGGAAGCCGATTCTAGATTTAACTTTGGATTGGAGATTCTTTATGTGAGTCTGGAAGTTGAGTTTACAGTCTAACCAGACACCTAGGTATTTGTAGTTGTCCACATACTCTAGGTCAGACCCGTCGAGAGTGGTGATTCTAGTCGGGTGGGCGGGTGCCAGCAGCGTTCGATTGAAAAGCATGCATTTAGTTTTACTAGTGTTTAAGAGCAGTTGGAGGCTACTGAAGGATTGTTGTATGGCATTGAAGCTCGTTTGGAGGTTTGTTAACACAGTGTCCAATGAAGGGCCAGATGTATACAAAATGGTGTCGTCTGCGTAGAGGTGGATCTGAGAGTCACCAGCAGCAAGAGCGACATCATTGATATACACAGAGAAAAGTGTCGGCCCAAGAATTGAACCCTGTGGCACCCCCATAGAGACTGCCATAGGTCCAGACAACAGGCCCTCCGATTTGACACACTGAACTCTATCTGAGAAGTAGTTGGTGAACCAGGCGAGGCAGTCATTTGAGAAACCAAGGCTATTTAGTCTGCCAATAAGAATGCGGTGGTTGACAGAGTCGAAAGCCTTGGCCAGGTCGATGAAGACGGCTGCACAGTACTGTCTATTATCAATCGCGGTTATAATATCGTTTAGGACCTTGAGCGTGGCTGAAGTGCACCCATGACCAGCTCGGAAACCGGATTGCATAGCGGAGAAGGTACGGTGGTATTCGAAATGGTCGGTGATCTGTTTGTTAACTTGGCTTTCAAATACTTTCGAAAGGCAGGGCAGGATGGATATAGGTCTGTAGCAGTTTGGATCTAGAGTGTCACCCCCTTTGAAGAGGGGGATGACCGCGGCAGCTTTCCAATCTCTGGGGATCTCAGACGTTATGAAAGAGAGGTTGAACAGACTAGTAATAGGGGTTGCGACAATTTCGGCGGCTAGTTTTAGAAAGAAAGGGTCCAGATTGTCTAGCCCAGCTGATTTGTAGGGGTCCAGATTTTGCAGCGCTTTCAAAACATCAGCTGTCTGAATTTGTGTGAAGGAGAAGCGGGGGGGGCATGGGCAAGTTGCAGCAGAGGGTGCAGAGTTGGTGGCCGGGGTAGTGGTAGCCAGATGGAAAGCATGGCCAGCTGTAGCAAAATGCTTGTTGAAATTCTCGATTATTGTAGATTTATCGGTGGTGATAGTGTTTCCTAGCCTCA
Source organism: Coregonus lavaretus (assembly GCF_964263955.1). Taxonomy (NCBI): domain Eukaryota; kingdom Metazoa; phylum Chordata; class Actinopteri; order Salmoniformes; family Salmonidae; genus Coregonus; species Coregonus lavaretus. The sequence continues at coordinate 60,724 of NW_028164497.1, read as the reverse complement.
GTGCAGTGGGCAGTTGGGAGGAAGTGCTCTTATTCTCCATGGACTTTACAGTGTCCCAAAACTTTTTGGAGTTAGTGCTACAGGATGCAAATTTCTGTTTGAAAAAGTTAGCCTTTGCTTTCCTGACTGCTTGTGTATATTGGTTCCTAACTTCCCTGAAAAGTTGCATATCGCGGGGGCTATTTGATGCTAATGCTGTACGCCACAGGATGTTTTTGTGCTGGTCAAGGGCAGTCAAGTCTGAGGAGAACCAGGGGCTATATCGGTTCTTAGTTCTGTATTTTTTGAATGGGGCACGTTTATTTAAGATTGAGAGGAAATTACTTTTAAGGAACAACCAGGCATCCTCTACTGACGGAATGAGATCTATATCCATCCAGGATACCTGTGCCAGGTCAATTAGGAAGGCCTGCTCGCTAAAGTGTTTTAGGGAGCGTTTGACAGTGATGAGGGGTGGTCGTTTGACCGCGGACCCGTTACGGACGCAGGCAATAAGGCAGTGATCGCTGAGATCCTGGTTGAAGACAGCTGAGGTGTATTTAGAGGGTATGTTAGTCAGGATGATATCTATGAGGGTACCCATGTTTACGGATTTAGGGTTGTACCTGGTAGGTTCGTTGATAATTTGCGTGAGGTTGAGGGCATCTAGCTTGGATTGTAGGATGGCTGGGGTATTAAGCATATCCCAATTTAGGTCACCAAGCAGTACAAACTCTGAGGATAAATGGGGGGCAATCAATTCACATATGGTGTCCAGGGCACAGCTGGGCGCTGAGGGGGGTCTGTAGCAAGCGGCAACAGTGAGAGACTTATTTCTGGAAAGGTGGATTTTTAGAAGTAGAAGCTCAAACTGTTTGGGCACAGACCTGGATAGTATGATAGAGCTCTGCAGGCTATCTCTACAGTAGATTGCAACTCCACCCCCTTTGGCAGTTCTATCTAGACGGAAAATGTTATAGTTGGGGATGGAAATTTCAGAATTTTTGGTGGCCTTCCTGAGCCAGGATTCAGACACTGCTAGAACATCAGGGTTGGCAGAGTGTGCTAACGCAGTGAATAACTCAAACTTAGGAAGTAGACTTCTGATATTTATGTGCAAGAAACCAAGACTTTTGCGATTACAGAAGTCAGCAAATGATAGCGCCTGGGGAGTAGGAGTGATACTGAGGGCTGCAGGGCCTGGGTTAGCCTCTACATCACCAGAGGAACAGAGGAGGACTAGAATAAGGATACGGCTAAAGGCTTTAAGAACTGGTCTTCTAGTGCGTTGGGTACATAGAATAAAGGGGGCAGATTTCCGGGTGTTATAGAAAAGATTCAGGGCATTATGTACAGACAAGGATATGGAAGGATATGAGTAAAGTGGAGGTAAACCTAAGCGTTGGGTAACAATGAAAGAGATAGCATCGCTGGAGGCATCAATTGAGTCGGTCTCCGCGTGTATAGGGGGAGGGACAAAGGAGCTATCTAAGGCAGGTTTAGCTAGGCTGGGGGGTCTACAGTGAAATAGTACAATTAGAAATAACCGAAACAACAATAAACTAACCATGTTTGGGCTGTGGCTAAACATAAACAGGATGTAGTACCGTAAAAAGGAACAGTCCAGCAGACATCAGCTGTGTTATCATAAGGTCCGGTGGTAAAGCACTAGTGAGTAAGAGGCCACGGCTAGCGTGTGCTAGCGGGCCGGGGCTAGCAGATGGAATCTTCGTGGTTAACGTCGTAACCACATCAGACGATTTCGTCGGCAGACCAGTCGTGTAGGATCGGCGGGGCTCCGTGTCAACACTAGGTGGTCCCGTCCGGTTGACAGAGAGGTAGATAGCCGGGAGATGGGAGATGGGCCTAGCTCAGGATGATTAGCCAGACCTCAACGTCCATTTTGTAGCAGCTAGCTGGTAGCGATGAATCCGGAGTTAAAGGTCCAGTGATTCAGTGATTCCGGCGGAAAAACTGATATGTTCTGGGTCGATAACGCGCTGTGCAGACTGGCCGAATATCCGGTGATTAATGTCCAGTGATTAAAATTAATCCCGCAGAAAAAAAATCCAATGTTCTGGGTGAAATACCGCTAGCTGTGGCTAATAGCAAGTAGCTAGTTAGCTGGCTAGCTAGTTTCAACTGGAGATTCTAGATTCTAGATAAAGGTAAGTCAATAATAGAATCCGTTCCACATTGAGTGAGGCGGGTTGCAGGAAAGTATATTTTGTAGAAGGATGAAAAGTCTGATAGGGAAATATGTACGAAAAATACAGAAAAATAGGGTATTTACAGGCTATTTACAGACATAGAGTATGCTCTCTCTAATTCTCTCGTTCTCTCTTTCTCTCTGAGAACCTGAGCCCTAGGACCATACGTCAGGACTACCGGGCATGATGACACCCTGCTGCCCCCAGTCCGCCTGGCCTTGCTGCTATTCCAGTTTCAACTGTTCTGCCTGCGGCTACGAAACCCCTACCTGTCCCAGACCTGCTGTTTTCAACTCTAAATGATCGGCTATGAAAAGCCAACTGAGAGACCTGAGCCCTAGGACCATACGTCGGGACTACCGGCCGTGGTGACTCCTTGCTATCCCCAGTCCGCCTGGCCTTGCTGCTATTCCAGTTTAAACTGTTCTGCCTGCGGTTATGGAACCCCTACCTGTCCCAGACCTGCTGTTTTAAACTCTAATGATCGGCTATGAAAAGCCAACTGAGATTTATTCCTGATTATTATTTGACCATGCTTGTCACTTATGAACATTTTTGAACATCTTGGCATGGTTCTGTTATAATCTCCACCCGGCACAGCCAGAAGAGGACTGGCCACCCCTCATAGCCTGGTTCCTCTCTAGGTTTCTTCCTAGGTTTTGCCTTTCTAGGGAGTTTTTCCTAGCCACCGTGCTTCTACACCTGCATTACTAGCTGTTTGGGGTTTTAGGCTGGGTTTCTGTACAGCACTTCGAGATATTAGCTGATGTAAGAAGGGCTATATAAAATAAAATTGATTGAAAATTGATTGATTGATAGACAAAAACAGAACTGCACTACTACGCCATCTTGGAGAAAAAAAAGCAATTAGAGCAATTAGGGTTAAGTGCCTTGCTCAATGGCACATTGACAGATTTTTCACCTTATTGGATAGGGGATTTGAACAAGCAACCTTTAACTAGCTCTAACCGCTGCGCTACTAACAGTCTCCCCAGGAACTTATACCTAGTAGCATTCACACAGAAGACGCCAGGCCCATCGGGACATGGGTTTCCTACAGTGACGAGTGTCTTAGCAGGACGCCAGGCCCATCGGGACATGGGTTTCCTACAGTGACGAGTGTCTTAGCAGGACGCCAGGCCCATCGGGACATGGGTTTCCTACAGTGACGAGTGTCTTAGCAGGACGCCAGGCCCATCGGGACATGGGTTTCCTACAGTGACGAGTGTTCTTAGCAGTGTGCATAGCAACAACAGAATGTTTGGAGCATCTAACTCCACATTTACATTGTAATAACTTAGAGTTGAGTCAAAAGGTTAAAGGTTAGTTGAGTCACCTCTTGTTTCTAGGAGACCATACACAAAATGAATCATGTGACCAAATATTCAGAAAGAGGTCATCATTTCATGGAGTCTGAAGGAAGAAACCACATGGAAAAAGTGGTAAGCAAGTTATGTAAAATAAATGGGATTTTCACGAAGTGAAATGAATGTATTGTGTAAGGGTTTCATGAGGTTAGAGGTTACATCGTTTTAAGATTGTACTATAATTAGTTAGGGTCTCTATAAGCTACAATATGAAATCCTAAACCTAGCATGAAAGTGCATCCCTTGTAGCTGTGTGGGCTAATATAGTCAAAATGACCATACCCCATAACAATTCAGATTACGTTTTGTCCGTTTTACACATAATATGCATAGTCTCTTTGCATATGAACTCAATATAGTGTATTTTTGTTGTTACAGAGCAGACAAGATCATGCCCCGTATATACAAATGTAGAACAAGCAGGAGTCTTGAGGTTCTTGAGAGAGCAGCAAGGAAGAGAGAGAAGAGAAGAAGTCCATCCGAGCAGCGGCAACGGAGGAACAAATAGACTGGATGACACTGAAGAGGTACTGAAGAGGTACTGAATGACACTGAAGAGGTACTGAAGAGGTACTGAATGACAATGAAGAGGTACTGAATGACACTGAAGAGGTACTGAAGAGATACTGAATGACACTGAAGAGGTACTGAATGACACTGAAGAGGTACTGAAGAGATACTGAATGAAACTAAAGAGGTTCTGAAGAGGTACTGAATGACACTGAAGAGGTACTGAAGAGGTACTGAATGACACTGAAGAGGTACTGAAGAGGTACTGAATGACAATGAAGAGGTACTGAATGACACTGAAGAGGGACTGAAGAGGTACTAAATGACACTAAAGAGGTACTGAAGAGGTACTTAAGAAGTCCTGAATGACACTAAAGAGGTACTGACGAGGTACTGAAGAGGTACTGAATGACACTAAAGGGGTACTAAAGAGGTACTGAAGAGGTACTGAAAAGTACAAAAGAGGTACTGAAGAGGTACTGAATGACACTAAAGAGGGACTGAAGAGGTACTGAATGACACTAAAGAGGTACTGAAGAGGTACTTAAGAGGTACTGAAGAGGTACTGAGTGACAATAAAGAGGTACTGAAGAGGTACTGAAGAGGTTTTGAATGACACTAAAGAGGCACTGAAGAGGTACTGAAGAGGTACTGAATGACACTAAAGGGGTACTAAAGAGGTACTGAAGAGGTACTGAAAAGCACTAAAGAGGGACTGAAGAGGTACTGAATGACACTAAAGAGGTACTGACGAGATACTGAAGAGGTACTGAATGACACTAAAGGGGTACTAAAGAGGTACTGAAGAGGTACTGAAAAGCACAAAAGAGGTACTGAAGAGGTACTGAATGACACTAAATAGGTACTGATGAGGTACTGAAGAAGTACTGAATGACACTGAAGAGGTACTGAAGAGGTACTGAAGAGGTACTGAATGACACTAAAGAGGTACTGAAGAGGTACTGAATGACACTGAAGAGGTACTGAAGAGGTACTTAAGAGGTACTTAAGAGGTACTGAAGAGGTACTGAGTGACAATAAAGGTACTGAAGAGGTACTGAAGAGGTTTTGAATGACACTAAAGAGGCACTGAAGAGGTACTGAAGAGGTACTGAATGACACTAAATAGGTACTGAAGAGGTACTGAATGACACTAAAGAGGGACTGAAGAGGTACTGAATGACACTAAAGAGGTACTGAAGAGGTACTGAATGACACTAAAGAGGTACTGATGAGGTACTGAAGAGGTACTGAATGACACTAAAGGGGTACTAAAGAGGTACTGAAGAGGTACTGAATGACACTGAAAAGGTACTGAAGAGGTTCTGAAGAGGTGCTGAAGAGGTACTGAAGAGGTACTGAATGACACTAAAGAGGTACTGAAGAGGTACTGGCACTAAAGAGGTACTGAAGAGGTACTGAAGAGGTACTGAAGATGTACTGAATGACACTAAAGTTATCCTGTAGCTCAGTTGGTAGAGCATGGCGCTTGCAATGCCAGGGTTGTGGGTTCGATTACCACGGGGGGCCAGTATGAAAAATGTATGCTCCCACTAACTGTAAGTCACTCTGGATAAGAGCGTCTGCTAAATGACTTAAATGTAAAGAGGTACTGAATTACACTAAAGAGGTACTGAAGGGGTACTGAAGAGGTACTGAAGAGGTCCTGAAGAGTTACTGCATGACACTAAAGAGGTACTGAAGAGGTACTGAATGACACTAAAGAGGTACTGAAGAGGTACTGAATGACACTAAAGAGGTACTGAAGAGTTACTGAATGACAGTAAAGAGGTACTGAATGACACTAAAGAGGTATTGAAGAGTTACTGAATGACACTAAAGAGGTACTGAATGACACTAAAGAGGTACTGCATGACACTGAAGAGGTCCTGAAGAGGTACTGCATGACAATAAAGAGGTACTGAAGAGGTACTGAATGACACTAAAGAGATACTGAAGAGGTGCTGAATGAAACTAAAGAGGTACTGAAGAGGTACTGAATGACAAGACAGAGGTACTGAATGACACTAAAGAGTTACTGAAGAGGTACTGAATGACACTAAAGTGGTACTGAAGAGGTACTGAGTGACAGTAAAGAGGTACTGAAGAGGTACTGAATGACAGTGAAGAGGTGCTGAAGAGGTACTGAATGACACTAAATAGGTACTGACGAGGTACTGAAGAGGTACTGAATGACAATAAATAGGTACAGAAGAGGTACTGAATGACACTGAAGAAGTACTGAAGAGGTACTGAATGACACTGAAGAGGGACTGAAGAGGTACTGAAGAGGTTCTGAAGAGTCATTAGGGCCTGTAACTGAACCTGTTTCTGTTTCTACTGTGTCATTAGGGCCTGTAACTGAACCTGTTTCTGTTTCTACTGTGTCATTAGGGCCTGTAACTGAACCTGTTTCTGTTTCTACTGTGTCATTAGGGCCTGTAACTGAACCTGTTTCTGTTTCTACTGTGTCATTAGGGCCTGAAACTGAACCTGTTTCTGTTTCTACTGTGTCATAAGGGCCTGTAACTGAACCTGTTTCTAATGTGTGCATTAGGGCCTGTAACTGAACCTGTTTCTGTTTCTACTGTGTCATTAGGACCTGTAACTGAACCTGTTTCTGTTTCTACTGTGTGCATTAGGGCCTGTAACTGAACCTGTTTCTGTTTCTACTGTGTCATTAGGGCCTGTAACTGAACCTGTTTCTGTTTCTACCGTGTGCATTAGGGCCTGTAACTGAACCTGTTTCTGTTTCTACTGTGTTATTAGGGCCTGTAACTGAACCTGTTTCTGTTTCTACTGTGTCATTAGGGCCTGTAACTGAACCTGTTTCTGTTTCTACAGTGTCATTAGGGCCTGTAACTGAACCTGTTTCTGTTTCTACTGTGTGCATTAGGGCCTGTAACTGAACCTGTTTCTGTTTCTACTCTGTCATTAGGGCCTGTAACTGAACCTGTTTCAACTGTGTCATTAGGACCTGTAACTGAACCTGTTTCTGTTTCTACTGTGTCATTAGGGCCTGTAACTGAACCTGTTTATACTGTGTCATTAGGGCCTAACTCTTAACCTGTTTCTGTTTCTACTGTGTCATTAGGGCCTGTAACTGAACCTGTTTCTGTTTCTACTGTGTCATTAGGGCCTGTAACTGAACCTGTTTCTGTTTCTACTGTGTGCATTAGGACCTGTAACTGAACCTGTTTCTGTTTCTACTCTGTCATTAGGGCCTGTAACTGAACCTGTTTCTGTTTCTACTGTGTCATTAGGACCTGTAACTGAACCTGTTTCTGTTTCTACTGTGTCATTAGGACCTGTAACTGAACCTGTTTCTGTTTCTACTGTGTCATTAGGGCCGGTAACTGAACCTGTTTCTACTGTGTGCATTAGGGCCTGTAACTGAACCTGTTTCTGTTTCTACTGTGTCATTAGGACCTGTAACTGAACCTGTTTCTGTTTCTACTGTGTGCATTAGGGCCTGTAACTGAACCTGTTTCTGTTTCTACTGTGTCATTAGGGCCTGTAACTGAACCTGTTTCTGTTTCTACAGTGTCATTAGGGCCTGTAACTGAACCTGTTTCTGTTTCTACTGTGTCATTAGGGCCTGTAACTGAACCTGTTTCTACTGTATCATTAGGGCCTGTAACTTAACCTGTTTCTGTTTCTACTGTGTCATTAGGGCCTGTAACTGAACCTGTTTCTGTTTCTACTGTGTCATTAGGGCCTGTAACTGAACCTGTTTCTGTTTCTACTGTGTGCATTAGGACCTGTAACTGAACCTGTTTCTGTTTCTACTCTGTCATTAGGGCCTGTACCTGAACCTGTTTCTGTTTCTACTGTGTCATTAGGGCCGGTAACTGAACCTGTTTCTACTGTGTGCATTAGGGCCTGTAACTGAACCTGTTTCTACTGTGTCATTAGGGCCTGTAACGGAACATGTTTCTGTTTCTACTGTGTCATTAGGGCCTGTAACTGAACCTGTTTCTGTTTCTATTGTGTGCATTATGGCCTGTACCTGAACCTGTTTCTGTTTCTACTGTGTCATTAGGGCCTGTAACTGAACCTGTTTCTGTTTCTACTGTGTGCATTAGGGCCTGTAACTGAACCTGTTTCTGTTTCTACTGTGTCATTAGGGCCTCTAACTAAACCTGTTTCTGTTTCTACTGTGTGCATTAGGGCCTGTAACTGAACCTGTTTCTACTGTGTCATTAGGGCCTGTAACTGAAACTGTTTCTGTTTCTACTGTGTCATTAGGACCTGTAACTGAACCTGTTTCTGTTTCTACTCTTTAATTAGGGCCTCTAACTAAACCTGTTTCTGTTTCTACAGTGTGCATTAGGGCCTGTAACTGAACCTGTTTCTGTTTCTACTGTGTCATTAGGGCCTGTAACTGAACCTGTTTCTGTTTCTACTGTGTCATTAGGGCCTGTAACTGAACCTGTTTCTGTTTCTACTGTGTCATTAGGGCCTGTAACTGAACCTGTTTCTGTTTCTACTGTGTCATTAGGGCCTGTAACTGAACCTGTTTCTGTTTCTACTGTGTCATTAGGGCCTGTAACTGAACCTGTTTCTACTGTGTGCATTAGGGCCTGTAACTGAACCTGTTTCTGTTTCTACTGTGTCATTAGGGCCTGTAACTGAACCTGTTTCTGTTTCTACTGTGTCATTAGGGCCTGTAACTGAACCTGTTTCTGTTTCTACTGTGTCATTAGGGCCTGTAACTGAACCTGTTTCTGTTTCTACTGTGTCATTAGGGCCTGTAACTGAACCTGTTTCTACTGTGTGCATCAGGGCCTGTAACTGAACCTGTTTCTGTTTCTACTGTGTCATTAGGAGCTGTAACTGAACCTGTTTCTGTTTCTACTGTGTCATTAGGACCTGTAACGGAACCTGTTTCTGTTTCTACTGTGTCATTAGGGCCTGTAACTGAAATTGTTTCTACTGTGTGCATTAGGGCCTGTAACTGAACATGTTTCTGTTTCTACTGTGTCATTAGGGCCTGTAACTGAACCTGTTTCTACTGTGTGCATTAGGGCCTGTAACTGAACCTGTTTCTGTTTATACTGTGTGCATTAGGGCCTGTAACTGAACCTGTTTCTGTTTCTACTGTGTCATTAGGGCCTGTAACTTAACCTGTTTCTGTTTCTACTGTGTCATTAGGGCCTGTAACTGAACCTGTTTCTGTTTCTACTGTGTCATTAGGGCCTGAAACTGAACCTGTTTCTGTTTCTGTTTATACTGTGTCATTAGGGCCTGTAACTGAACCTGTTTCTGTTCCTACTGTGTCATTAGGGCCTGTAACTGAACCTGTTTCTGTTTCTACTGTGTCATTAGGGCCTGTAACTGAACCTGTTTCTGTTTCTACTGTGTCATTAGGGCCTGTAACTGAACCTGTTTCTGTTTCTACTGTGTGCATTAGGGCCTGTAACTGAACCTGTTTCTGTTTCTACTGTGTCATTAGGGCCTGTAACTGAACCTGTTTCTGTTTCTACTGTGTCATTAGGTCCTGTAACTTAACCTGTTTCTGTTTCTACTGTGTCATTAGGACCTGTAACTGAACCTGTTTCTGTTTCTACTCTTTCATTAGGGCCTCTAACTAAACCTGTTTCTGTTTCTACTGTGTGCATTAGGGCCTGTAACTGAACCTGTTTCTACTGTGTCATTAGGGCCTGTAACTGAACCTGTTTCTGTTTCTACTGTGTCATTAGGACCTGTAACTGAACCTGTTTCTGTTTCTACTCTTTCATTAGGGCCTCTAACTAAACCTGTTTCTGTTTCTACTGTGTGCATTAGGGCCTGTAACTGAACCTGTTTCTACTGTGTCATTAGGGCCTGTAACTGAACCTGTTTCTGTTTCTACTGTGTCATTAGGACCTGTAACTGAACCTGTTTCTGTTTCTACTCTTTCATTAGGGCCTCTAACTAAACCTGTTTCTGTTTCTACAGTGTGCATTAGGGCCTGTAACTGAACCTGTTTCTGTTTCTACTGTGTCATTAGGGCCTGTAACTGAACCTGTTTCTGTTTCTACTGTGTCATTAGGGCCTGTAACTGAACCTGTTTCTGTTTCTACTGTGTCATTAGGGCCTGTAACTGAACCTGTTTCTGTTTCTACTGTGTCATTAGGGCCTGTAACTGAACCTGTTTCTGTTTCTACTGTGTGCATTAGGGCCTGTAACTGAACCTGTTTCTGTTTCTACTCTGTCATTAGGGCCTGTAACTGAACCTGTTTCAACTGTGTCATTAGGACCTGTAACTGAACCTGTTTCTGTTTCTACTGTGTCATTAGGGCCTGTAACTGAACCTGTTTATACTGTATCATTAGGGCCTGTAACTTAACCTGTTTCTGTTTCTACTGTGTCATTAGGGCCTGTAACTGAACCTGTTTCTGTTTCTACTGTGTCATTAGGGCCTGTAACTGAACCTGTTTCTGTTTCTACTGTGTGCATTAGGACCTGTAACTGAACCTGTTTCTGTTTCTACTCTGTCATTAGGGCCTGTACCTGAACCTGTTTCTGTTTCTACTGTGTCATTAGGGCCGGTAACTGAACCTGTTTCTACTGTGTGCATTAGGGCCTGTAACTGAACCTGTTTCTACTGTGTCATTAGGGCCTGTAACGGAACCTGTTTCTGTTTCTACTGTGTCATTAGGGCCTGTAACTGAACCTGTTTCTGTTTCTACTGTGTGCATTATGGCCTGTACCTGAACCTGTTTCTGTTTCTACTGTGTCATTAGGGCCTGTAACTGAACCTGTTTCTGTTTCTACTGTGTGCATTAGGGCCTGTAACTGAACCTGTTTCTGTTTCTACTGTGTCATTAGGGCCTCTAACTAAACCTGTTTCTGTTTCTACTGTGTGCATTAGGGCCTGTAACTGAACCTGTTTCTACTGTGTCATTAGGGCCTGTAACTGAACCTGTTTCTGTTTCTACTGTGTCATTAGGACCTGTAACTGAACCTGTTTATGTTTCTACTCTTTCATTAGGGCCTCTAACTAAACCTGTTTCTGTTTCTACAGTGTGCATTAGGGCCTGTAACTGAACCTGTTTCTGTTTCTACTGTGTCATTAGGGCCTGTAACTGAACCTGTTTCTGTTTCTACTGTGTCATTAGGGCCTGTAACTGAACCTGTTTCTGTTTCTACTGTGTCATTAGGGCCTGTAACTGAACCTGTTTCTGTTTCTACTGTGTCATTAGGGCCTGTAACTGAACCTGTTTCTGTTTCTACTGTGTCATTAGGGCCTGTAACTGAACCTGTTTCTACTGTGTGCATTAGGGCCTGTAACTGAACCTGTTTCTGTTTCTACTGTGTCATTAGGGCCTGTAACTGAACCTATTTCTGTTTCTACTGTGTCATTAGGGCCTGTAACTGAACCTGTTTCTGTTTCTACTGTGTCATTAGGGCCTGTAACTGAACCTGTTTCTGTTTCTACTGTGTCATTAGGGCCTGTAACTGAACCTGTCTCTACTGTGTGCATCAGGGCCTGTAACTGAACCTGTTTCTGTTTCTACTGTGTCATTAGGAGCTGTAACTGAACCTGTTTCTGTTTCTACTGTGTCATTAGGACCTGTAACTGAACCTGTTTCTGTTTCTACTGTGTCATTAGAGCCTGTAACTGAACCTGTTTCTACTGTGTGCATTAGGGCCTGTAACTGAACCTGTTTCTGTTTCTACTGTGTCATTAGGGCCTGTAACTGAACCTATTTCTACTGTGTGCATTAGGGCCTGTAACTGAACCTGTTTCTGTTTCTACTGTGTCATTAGGGCCTGTAACTGAACCTGTTTCTGTTTCTACTGTGTGCATTAGGGCCTGTAACTGAACCTGTTTCTACTGTGTCATTAGGGCCTGTAACTGAACCTGTTTCTGTTTCTACTGTGTCATTAGGGCCTGTAACTGAACCTGTTTCTGTTTCTACCGTGTCATTAGGGCCTGTAACTGAACCTGTTTCTGTTTCTACTGTGTGCATTAGGGCCTGTAACTGAACCTGTTTCTGTTTCTACTGTGTCATTAGGGCCTGTAACTGAACCTGTTTCTGTTTCTACTGTGTCATTAGGTCCTGTAACTTAACCTGTTTCTGTTTCTACTGTGTCATTAGGACCTGTAACTGAACCTGTTTCTGTTTCTACTCTTTCATTAGGGCCTCTAACTAAATCTGTTTCTGTTTCTACTGTGTGCATTAGGGCCTGTAACTGAACCTGTTTCTACTGTGTCATTAGGGCCTGTATCTGAACCTGTTTCTGTTTCTACTGTGTCATTAGGACCTATAACTGAACCTGTTTCTGTTTCTACTCTTTCATTAGGGCCTCTAACTAAACCTGTTTCTGTTTCTACTGTGTGCATTAGGGCCTGTAACTGAACCTGTTTCTACTGTGTCATTAGGGCCTGTAACTGAACCTGTTTCTGTTTCTACTGTGTCATTAGGACCTGTAACTGAACCTGTTTCTGTTTCTACTCTTTCATTAGGGCCTCTAACTAAACCTGTTTCTGTTTCTACAGTGTGCATTAGGGCCTGTAACTGAACCTGTTTCTGTTTCTACTGTGTCATTAGGGCCTGTAACTGAACCTGTTTCTGTTTCTACTGTGTCATTAGGGCCTGTAACTGAACCTGTTTCTGTTTCTACTGTGTCATTAGGGCCTGTAACTGAACCTGTTTCTGTTTCTACTGTGTCATTAGGGCCTGTAACTTAACCTGTTTCTGTTTCTACTGTGTGCATTAGGGCCTGTAACTGAACCTGTTTCTGTTTCTACTCTGTCATTAGGGCCTGTAACTGAACCTGTTTCAACTGTGTCATTAGGACCTGTAACTGAACCTGTTTCTGTTTCTACTGTGTCATTAGGGCCTGTAACTGAACCTGTTTATACTGTATCATTAGGGCCTGTAACTTAACCTGTTTCTGTTTCTACTGTGTCATTAGGGCCTGTAACTGAACCTGTTTCTGTTTCTACTGTGTCATTAGGGCCTGTAACTGAACCTGTTTCTGTTTCTACTGTGTGCATTAGGACCTGTAACTGAACCTGTTTCTGTATCTGCTCTGTCATTAGGGCCTGTACCTGAACCTGTTTCTGTTTCTACTGTGTCATTAGGGCCGGTAACTGAACCTGTTTCTACTGTGTGCATTAGGGCCTGTAACTGAACCTGTTTCTACTGTGTCATTAGGGCCTGTAACGGAACCTGTTTCTGTTTCTAGTGTGTCATTAGGGCCTGTAACTGAACCTGTTTCTGTTTCTACTGTGTGCATTATGGCCTGTACCTGAACCTGTTTCTGTTTCTACTGTGTCATTAGGGCCTCTAACTAAACCTGTTTCTGTTTCTACTGTGTGCATTAGGGCCTGTAACTGAACCTGTTTCTACTGTGTCATTAGGGCCTGTAACTGAACCTGTTTCTGTTTCTACTGTGTCATTAGGACCTGTAACTGAACCTGTTTCTGTTTCTACTCTTTCATTAGGGCCTCTAACTAAACCTGTTTCTGTTTCTACAGTGTGCATTAGGGCCTGTAACAGAACCTGTTTCTGTTTCTACTGTGTCATTAGGGCCTGTAACTGAACCTGTTTCTGTTTCTACTGTGTCATTAGGGCCTGTAACTGAACCTGTTTCTGTTTCTACTGTGTCATTAGGGCCTGTAACTGAACCTGTTTCTGTTTCTACTGTGTCATTAGGGCCTGGAACTGAACCTGTTTCTGTTTCTACTGTGTCATTAGGACCTGTAACTGAACCTGTTTCTGTTTCTACTCTTTCATTAGGGCCTCTAACTAAACCTGTTTCTGTTTCTACAGTGTGCATTAGGGCCTGTAACTGAACCTGTTTCTGTTTCTACTGTGTCATTAGGGCCTGTAACTGAACCTGTTTCTGTTTCTACTGTGTCATTAGGGCCTGTAACTGAACCTGTTTCTGTTTCTACTGTGTCATTAGGGCCTGTAACTGAACCTGTTTCTGTTTCTACTGTGTCATTAGGGCCTGTAACTGAACCTGTTTCTGTTTCTACTGTGTCATTAGGGCCTGTAACTGAACCTGTTTCTACTGTGTGCATTAGGGCCTGTAACTGAACCTGTTTCTGTTTCTACTGTGTCATTAGGGCCTGTAACTGAACCTATTTCTGTTTCTACTGTGTCATTAGGGCCTGTAACTGAACCTGTTTCTGTTTCTACTGTGTCATTAGGGCCTGTAACTGAACCTGTTTCTGTTTCTACTGTGTCATTAGGGCCTGTAACTGAACCTGTCTCTACTGTGTGCATCAGGGCCTGTAACTGAACCTGTTTCTGTTTCTACTGTGTCATTAGGAGCTGTAACTGAACCTGTTTCTGTTTCTACTGTGTCATTAGGACCTGTAACTGAACCTGTTTCTGTTTCTACTGTGTCATTAGAGCCTGTAACTGAACCTGTTTCTACTGTGTGCATTAGGGCCTGTAACTGAACCTGTTTCTGTTTCTACTGTGTCATTAGGGCCTGTAACTGAACCTATTTCTACTGTGTGCATTAGGGCCTGTAACTGAACCTGTTTCTGTTTCTACTGTGTGCATTAGTGCCTGTAACTGAACCTGTTTCTGTTTCTACTGTGTCATTAGGGCCTGTAACTTAACCTGTTTCTGTTTCTACTGTGTCATTAGGGCCTGTAACTGAACCTGTTTCTGTTTCTACCGTGTCATTAGGGCCTGTAACTGAACCTGTTTCTGTTTCTACTGTGTGCATTAGGGCCTGTAACTGAACCTGTTTCTGTTTCTACTGTGTCATTAGGGCCTGTAACTGAACCTGTTTCTGTTTCTACTGTGTCATTAGGACCTGTAACTGAACCTGTTTCTGTTTCTACTCTTTCATTAGGGCCTCTAACTAAACCTGTTTCTGTTTCTACAGTGTGCATTAGGGCCTGTAACAGAACCTGTTTCTGTTTCTACTGTGTCATTAGGGCCTGTAACTGAACCTGTTTCTGTTTCTACTGTGTCATTAGGGCCTGTAACTGAACCTGTTTCTGTTTCTACTGTGTCATTAGGGCCTGTAACTGAACCTGTTTCTGTTTCTACTGTGTCATTAGGGCCTGGAACTGAACCTGTTTCTGTTTCTACTGTGTCATTAGGACCTGTAACTGAACCTGTTTCTGTTTCTACTCTTTCATTAGGGCCTCTAACTAAACCTGTTTCTGTTTCTACAGTGTGCATTAGGGCCTGTAACTGAACCTGTTTCTGTTTCTACTGTGTCATTAGGGCCTGTAACTGAACCTGTTTCTGTTTCTACTGTGTCATTAGGGCCTGTAACTGAACCTGTTTCTGTTTCTACTGTGTCATTAGGGCCTGTAACTGAACCTGTTTCTGTTTCTACTGTGTCATTAGGGCCTGTAACTGAACCTGTTTCTGTTTCTACTGTGTCATTAGGGCCTGTAACTGAACCTGTTTCTACTGTGTGCATTAGGGCCTGTAACTGAACCTGTTTCTGTTTCTACTGTGTCATTAGGGCCTGTAACTGAACCTATTTCTGTTTCTACTGTGTCATTAGGACCTGTAACTGAACCTGTTTCTGTTTCTACTGTGTCATTAGGGCCTGTAACTGAACCTGTTTCTGTTTCTACTGTGTCATTAGGCCCTGTAACTGAACCTGTCTCTACTGTGTGCATCAGGGCCTGTAACTGAACCTGTTTCTGTTTCTACTGTGTCATTAGGAGCTGTAACTGAACCTGTTTCTGTTTCTACTGTGTCATTAGGACCTGTAACTGAACCTGTTTCTGTTTCTACTGTGTCATTAGAGCCTGTAACTGAACCTGTTTCTACTGTGTGCATTAGGGCCTGTAACTGAACCTGTTTCTGTTTCTACTGTGTCATTAGGGCCTGTAACTGAACCTATTTCTACTGTGTGCATTAGGGCCTGTAACTGAACCTGTTTCTGTTTCTACTGTGTGCATTAGTGCCTGTAACTGAACCTGTTTCTGTTTCTACTGTGTCATTAGGGCCTGTAACTTAACCTGTTTCTGTTTCTACTGTGTCATTAGGGCCTGTAACTGAACCTGTTTCTGTTTCTACCGTGTCATTAGGGCCTGTAACTGAACCTGTTTCTGTTTCTACTGTGTGCATTAGGGCCTGTAACTGAACCTGTTTCTGTTTCTACTGTGTCATTAGGGCCTGTAACTGAACCTGTTTCTGTTTCTACTGTGTCATTAGGACCTGTAACTGAACCTGTTTCTGTTTCTACTCTTTCATTAGGGCCTCTAACTAAACCTGTTTCTGTTTCTACAGTGTGCATTAGGGCCTGTAACAGAACCTGTTTCTGTTTCTACTGTGTCATTAGGGCCTGTAACTGAACCTGTTTCTGTTTCTACTGTGTCATTAGGGCCTGTAACTGAACCTGTTTCTGTTTCTACTGTGTCATTAGGGCCTGTAACTGAACCTGTTTCTGTTTCTACTGTGTCATTAGGGCCTGGAACTGAACCTGTTTCTGTTTCTACTGTGTCATTAGGACCTGTAACTGAACCTGTTTCTGTTTCTACTCTTTCATTAGGGCCTCTAACTAAACCTGTTTCTGTTTCTACAGTGTGCATTAGGGCCTGTAACTGAACCTGTTTCTGTTTCTACTGTGTCATTAGGGCCTGTAACTGAACCTGTTTCTGTTTCTACTGTGTCATTAGGGCCTGTAACTGAACCTGTTTCTGTTTCTACTGTGTCATTAGGGCCTGTAACTGAACCTGTTTCTGTTTCTACTGTGTCATTAGGGCCTGTAACTGAACCTGTTTCTGTTTCTACTGTGTCATTAGGGCCTGTAACTGAACCTGTTTCTACTGTGTGCATTAGGGCCTGTAACTGAACCTGTTTCTGTTTCTACTGTGTCATTAGGGCCTGTAACTGAACCTATTTCTGTTTCTACTGTGTCAGTAGGGCCTGTAACTGAACCTGTTTCTGTTTCTACTGTGTCATTAGGGCCTGTAACTGAACCTGTTTCTGTTTCTACTGTGTCATTAGGGCCTGTAACTGAACCTGTCTCTACTGTGTGCATCAGGGCCTGTAACTGAACCTGTTTCTGTTTCTACTGTGTCATTAGGAGCTGTAACTGAACCTGTTTCTGTTTCTACTGTGTCATTAGGACCTGTAACTGAACCTGTTTCTGTTTCTACTGTGTCATTAGAGCCTGTAACTGAACCTGTTTCTACTGTGTGCATTAGGGCCTGTAACTGAACCTGTTTCTGTTTCTACTGTGTCATTAGGGCCTGTAACTGAACCTATTTCTACTGTGTGCATTAGGGCCTGTAACTGAACCTGTTTCTGTTTCTACTCTGTGCATTAGTGCCTGTAACTGAACCTGTTTCTGTTTCTACTGTGTCATTAGGGCCTGTAACTGAACCTGTTTCTGTTTCTACTGTGTCATTAGGGCCTGAAACTGAACCTGTTTCTGTTTCTGTTTATACTGTGTCATTAGGGCCTGTAACTGAACCTGTTTCTGTTTCTACTGTGTCATTAGGGCCTGTAACTGAACCTGTTTCTGTTTCTACTGTGTGCATTAGGGCCTGTAACTGAACCTGTTTCTACTGTGTCATTAGGGCCTGTAACTGAACCTGTTTCTGTTTCTACTGTGTCATTAGGGCCTGTAACTGAACCTGTTTCTGTTTCTACCGTGTCATTAGGTCCTGTAACTGAACCTGTTTCTGTTTCTACTGTGTGCATTAGGGCCTGTAACTGAACCTGTTTCTGTTTCTACTGTGTCATTAGGGCCTGTAACTGAACCTGTTTCTGTTTCTACTGTGTCATTAGGTCCTGTAACTTAACCTGTTTCTGTTTCTACTGTGTCATTAGGACCTGTAACTGAACCTGTTTCTGTTTCTACTCTTTCATTAGGGCCTCTAACTAAACCTGTTTCTGTTTCTACTGTGTGCATTAGGGCCTGTAACTGAACCTGTTTCTACTGTGTCATTAGGGCCTGTAACTGAACCTGTTTCTGTTTCTACTGTGTCATTAGGACCTGTAACTGAACCTGTTTCTGTTTCTACTCTTTCATTAGGGCCTCTAACTAAACCTGTTTCTGTTTCTACTGTGTGCATTAGGGCCTGTAACTGAACCTGTTTCTACTGTGTCATTAGGGCCTGTAACTGAACCTGTTTCTGTTTCTACTGTGTCATTAGGACCTGTAACTGAACCTGTTTCTGTTTCTACTCTTTCATTAGGGCCTCTAACTAAACCTGTTTCTGTTTCTACAGTGTGCATTAGGGCCTGTAACTGAACCTGTTTCTGTTTCTACTGTGTCATTAGGGCCTATAACTGAACCTGTTTCTGTTTCTACTGTGTCATTAGGGCCTGTAACTGAACCTGTTTCTGTTTCTACTGTGTCATTAGGGCCTGTAACTGAACCTGTTTCTGTTTCTACTGTGTCATTAGGGCCTGTAACTTAACCTGTTTCTGTTTCTACTGTGTGCATTAGGGCCTGTAACTGAACCTGTTTCTGTTTCTACTCTGTCATTAGGGCCTGTAACTGAACCTGTTTCAACTGTGTCATTAGGACCTGTAACTGAACCTGTTTCTGTTTCTACTGTGTCATTAGGGCCTGTAACTGAACCTGTTTATACTGTATCATTAGGGCCTGTAACTTAACCTGTTTCTGTTTCTACTGTGTCATTAGGGCCTGTAACTGAACCTGTTTCTGTTTCTACTGTGTCATTAGGGCCTGTAACTGAACCTGTTTCTGTTTCTACTGTGTGCATTAGGACCTGTAACTGAACCTGTTTCTGTATCTACTCTGTCATTAGGGCCTGTACCTGAACCTGTTTCTGTTTCTACTGTGTCATTAGGGCCGGTAACTGAACCTGTTTCTACTGTGTGCATTAGGGCCTGTAACTGAACCTGTTTCTACTGTGTCATTAGGGCCTGTAACGGAACCTGTTTCTGTTTCTAGTGTGTCATTAGGGCCTGTAACTGAACCTGTTTCTGTTTCTACTGTGTGCATTATGGCCTGTACCTGAACCTGTTTCTGTTTCTACTGTGTCATTAGGGCCTCTAACTAAACCTGTTTCTGTTTCTACTGTGTGCATTAGGGCCTGTAACTGAACCTGTTTCTACTGTGTCATTAGGGCCTGTAACTGAACCTGTTTCTGTTTCTACTGTGTCATTAGGACCTGTAACTGAACCTGTTTCTGTTTCTACTCTTTCATTAGGGCCTCTAACTAAACCTGTTTCTGTTTCTACAGTGTGCATTAGGGCCTGTAACAGAACCTGTTTCTGTTTCTACTGTGTCATTAGGGCCTGTAACTGAACCTGTTTCTGTTTCTACTGTGTCATTAGGGCCTGTAACTGAACCTGTTTCTGTTTCTACTGTGTCATTAGGGCCTGTAACTGAACCTGTTTCTGTTTCTACTGTGTCATTAGGGCCTGGAACTGAACCTGTTTCTGTTTCTACTGTGTCATTAGGGCCTGTAACTGAACCTGTTTCTACTGTGTGCATTAGGGCCTGTAACTGAACCTGTTTCTGTTTCTACTGTGTCATTAGGGCCTGTAACTGAACCTATTTCTGTTTCTACTGTGTCATTAGGGCCCTTAACTGAACCTGTTTCTGTTTCTACTGTGTCATTAGGGCCTGTAACTGAACCTGTTTCTGTTTCTACTGTGTCATTAGGGCCTGTAACTGAACCTGTTTCTACTGTGTGCATCAGGGCCTGTAACTGAACCTGTTTCTGTTTCTACTGTGTCATTAGGAGCTGTAACTGAACCTGTTTCTGTTTCTACTGTGTCATTAGGACCTGTAACTGAACCTGTTTCTGTTTCTACTGTGTCATTAGGGCCTGTAACTGAACCTGTTTCTACTGTGTGCATTAGGGCCTGTAACTGAACCTGTTTCTGTTTCTACTGTGTCATTAGGGCCTGTAACTGAACCTGTTTCTACTGTGTGCATTAGGGCCTGTAACTGAACCTGTTTCTGTTTCTACTGTGTGCATTAGGGCCTGTAACTGAACCTGTTTCTGTTTTTACTGTGTCATTAGGGCCTGTAACTTAACCTGTTTCTGTTTCTACTGTGTCATTAGGGCCCGTAACTGAACCTGTTTCTGTTTCTACTGTGTCATTAGGGCCTGAAACTGAACCTGTTTCTGTTTCTGTTTATACTGTGTCATTAGGGCCTGTAACTGAACCTGTTTCTGTTTCTACTGTGTCATTAGGGCCTGTAACTGAACCTGTTTCTGTTTCTACTGTGTGCATTAGGGCCTGTAACTGAACCTGTTTCTGTTTCTACTGTGTCATTAGGGCCTGTAACTGAACCTGTTTCTGTTTCTACTGTGTCATTAGGTCCTGTAACTTAACCTGTTTCTGTTTCTACTGTGTCATTAGGACCTGTAACTGAACCTGTTTCTACTGTGTCATTAGGGCCTGTAACTGAACCTGTTTCTGTTTCTACTGTGTCATTAGGACCTGTAACTGAACCTGTTTCTGTTTCTACTCTTTCATTAGGGCCTCTAACTAAACCTGTTTCTGTTTCTACAGTGTGCATTAGGGCCTGTAACTGAACCTGTTTCTGTTTCTACTGTGTCATTAGGGCCTATAACTGAACCTGTTTCTGTTTCTACTGTGTCATTAGGGCCTGTAACTGAACCTGTTTCTGTTTCTACTGTGTCATTAGGGCCTGTAACTGAACCTGTTTCTGTTTCTACTGTGTCATTAGGGCCTGTAACTTAACCTGTTTCTGTTTCTACTGTGTGCATTAGGGCCTGTAACTGAACCTGTTTCTGTTTCTACTCTGTCATTAGGGCCTGTAACTGAACCTGTTTCAACTGTGTCATTAGGACCTGTAACTGAACCTGTTTCTGTTTCTACTGTGTCATTAGGGCCTGTAACTGAACCTGTTTATACTGTATCATTAGGGCCTGTAACTTAACCTGTTTCTGTTTCTACTGTGTCATTAGGGCCTGTAACTGAACCTGTTTCTGTTTCTACTGTGTCATTAGGGCCTGTAACTGAACCTGTTTCTGTTTCTACTGTGTGCATTAGGACCTGTAACTGAACCTGTTTCTGTATCTACTCTGTCATTAGGGCCTGTACCTGAACCTGTTTCTGTTTCTACTGTGTCATTAGGGCCGGTAACTGAACCTGTTTCTACTGTGTGCATTAGGGCCTGTAACTGAACCTGTTTCTACTGTGTCATTAGGGCCTGTAACGGAACCTGTTTCTGTTTCTAGTGTGTCATTAGGGCCTGTAACTGAACCTGTTTCTGTTTCTACTGTGTGCATTATGGCCTGTACCTGAACCTGTTTCTGTTTCTACTGTGTCATTAGGGCCTCTAACTAAACCTGTTTCTGTTTCTACTGTGTGCATTAGGGCCTGTAACTGAACCTGTTTCTACTGTGTCATTAGGGCCTGTAACTGAACCTGTTTCTGTTTCTACTGTGTCATTAGGACCTGTAACTGAACCTGTTTCTGTTTCTACTCTTTCATTAGGGCCTCTAACTAAACCTGTTTCTGTTTCTACAGTGTGCATTAGGGCCTGTAACAGAACCTGTTTCTGTTTCTACTGTGTCATTAGGGCCTGTAACTGAACCTGTTTCTGTTTCTACTGTGTCATTAGGGCCTGTAACTGAACCTGTTTCTGTTTCTACTGTGTCATTAGGGCCTGTAACTGAACCTGTTTCTGTTTCTACTGTGTCATTAGGGCCTGGAACTGAACCTGTTTCTGTTTCTACTGTGTCATTAGGGCCTGTAACTGAACCTGTTTCTACTGTGTGCATTAGGGCCTGTAACTGAACCTGTTTCTGTTTCTACTGTGTCATTAGGGCCTGTAACTGAACCTATTTCTGTTTCTACTGTGTCATTAGGGCCCTTAACTGAACCTGTTTCTGTTTCTACTGTGTCATTAGGGCCTGTAACTGAACCTGTTTCTGTTTCTACTGTGTCATTAGGGCCTGTAACTGAACCTGTTTCTACTGTGTGCATCAGGGCCTGTAACTGAACCTGTTTCTGTTTCTACTGTGTCATTAGGAACTGTAACTGAACCTGTTTCTGTTTCTACTGTGTCATTAGGACCTGTAACTGAACCTGTTTCTGTTTCTACTGTGTCATTAGGGCCTGTAACTGAACCTGTTTCTACTGTGTGCATTAGGGCCTGTAACTGAACCTGTTTCTGTTTCTACTGTGTCATTAGGGCCTGTAACTGAACCTGTTTCTACTGTGTGCATTAGGGCCTGTAACTGAACCTGTTTCTGTTTCTACTGTGTGCATTAGGGCCTGTAACTGAACCTGTTTCTGTTTTTACTGTGTCATTAGGGCCTGTAACTTAACCTGTTTCTGTTTCTACTGTGTCATTAGGGCCTGTAACTGAACCTGTTTCTGTTTCTACTGTGTCATTAGGGCCTGAAACTGAACCTGTTTCTGTTTCTGTTTATACTGTGTCATTAGGGCCTGTAACTGAACCTGTTTCTGTTTCTACTGTGTCATTAGGGCCTGTAACTGAACCTGTTTCTGTTTCTACTGTGTGCATTAGGGCCTGTAACTGAACCTGTTTCTGTTTCTACTGTGTCATTAGGGCCTGTAACTGAACCTGTTTCTGTTTCTACTGTGTCATTAGGTCCTGTAACTTAACCTGTTTCTGTTTCTACTGTGTCATTAGGACCTGTAACTGAACCTGTTTCTGTTTCTACTCTTTCATTAGGGCCTCTAACTAAACCTGTTTCTGTTTCTACTGTGTGCATTAGGGCCTGTAACTGAACCTGTTTCTACTGTGTCATTAGGGCCTGTAACTGAACCTGTTTCTGTTTCTACTGTGTCATTAGGACCTGTAACTGAACCTGTTTCTGTTTCTACTCTTTCATTAGGGCCTATAACTAAACCTGTTTCTGTTTCTACTGTGTGCATTAGGGCCTGTAACTGAACCTGTTTCTACTGTGTCATTAGGGCCTGTAACTGAACCTGTTTATGTTTCTACTGTGTCATTAGGACCTGTAACTGAACCTGTTTCTGTTTCTACTCTTTCATTAGGGCCTCTAACTAAACCTGTTTCTGTTTCTACAGTGTGCATTAGGGCCTGTAACTGAACCTGTTTCTGTTTCTACTGTGTCATTAGGGCCTGTAACTGAACCTGTTTCTGTTTCTACTGTGTCATTAGGGCCTGTAACTGAACCTATTTCTGTTTCTACTGTGTCATTAGGGCCTGTAACTGAACCTGTTTCTGTTTCTACTTTGTCATTAGGGCCTGTAACTGAACCTGTTTCTGTTTCTACTGTGTCATTAGGGCCTGTAACTGAACCTGTTTCTACTGTGTGCATCAGGGCCTGTAACTGAACCTGTTTCTGTTTCTACTGTGTCATTAGGAGCTGTAACTGAACCTGTTTCTGTTTCTACTGTGTCATTAGGACCTGTAACTGAACCTGTTTCTGTTTCTACTGTGTCATTAGGGCCTGTAACTGAACCTGTTTCTACTGTGTGCATTAGGGCCTGTAACTGAACCTGTTTCTGTTTCTACTGTGTCATTAGGGCCTGTAACTGAACCTGTTTCTACTGTGTGCATTAGGGCCTGTAACTGAACCTGTTTCTGTTTCTACTGTGTGCATTAGGGCCTGTAACTGAACCTGTTTCTGTTTATACTGTGTCATTAGGGCCTGTAACTTAACCTGTTTCTGTTTCTACTGTGTCATTAGGGCCTGTAACTGAACCTGTTTCTGTTTCTACTGTGTCATTAGGGCCTGAAACTGAACCTGTTTCTGTTTCTGTTTATACTGTGTCATTAGGGCCTGTAACTGAACCTGTTTCTGTTTCTACTGTGTCATTAGGGCCTGTAACTGAACCTGTTTCTGTTTCTACTGTGTGCATTAGGGCCTGTAACTGAACCTGTTTCTACTGTGTCATTAGGGCCTGTAACTGAACCTGTTTCTGTTTCTACTTTGTCATTAGGGCCTGTAACTGAACCTGTTTCTGTTTCTACTGTGTCATTAGGGCCTGTAACTGAACCTGTTTCTGTTTCTACTGTGTGCATTAGGGCCTGTAACTGAACCTGTTTCTGTTTCTACTGTGTCATTAGGGCCTGTAACTGAACCTGTTTCTGTTTCTACTGTGTCATTAGGTCCTGTAACTTAACCTGTTTCTGTTTCTACTGTGTCATTAGGACCTGTAACGGAACCTGTTTCTGTTTCTACTCTTTCATTAGGGCCTCTAACTAAACCTGTTTCTGTTTCTACTGTGTGCATTAGGGCCTGTAACTGAACCTGTTTCTACTGTGTCATTAGGGCCTGTAACTGAACCTGTTTCTGTTTCTACTGTGTCATTAGGACCTGTAACTGAACCTGTTTCTGTTTCTACTCTTTCATTAGGGCCTATAACTAAACCTGTTTCTGTTTCTACTGTGTGCATTAGGGCCTGTAACTGAACCTGTTTCTACTGTGTCATTAGGGCCTGTAACTGAACCTGTTTCTGTTTCTACTGTGTCATTAGGACCTGTAACTGAACCTGTTTCTGTTTCTACTGTGTCATTAGGGCCTGTAACTGAACCTGTTTCTGTTTCTACTGTGTCATTAGGACCTGTAACTGAACCTGTTTCTGTTTCTACTGTGTCATTAGGGCCTGTAACTGAACCTGTTTCTACTGTGTGCATTAGGGCCTGTAACTGAACCTGTTTCTGTTTCTACTGTGTCATTAGGGCCTGTAACTGAACCTGTTTCTACTGTGTGCATTAGGGCCTGTAACTGAACCTGTTTCTGTTTCTACTGTGTGCATTAGGGCCTGTAACTGAACCTGTTTCTGTTTCTACTGTGTCATTAGGGCCTGTAACTTAACCTGTTTCTGTTTCTACTGTGTCATTAGGGCCTGTAACTGAACCTGTTTCTGTTTCTACTGTGTCATTAGGGCCTGAAACTGAACCTGTTTCTGTTTCTGTTTATACTGTGTCATTAGGGCCTGTAACTGAACCTGTTTCTGTTTCTACTGTGTCATTAGGGCCTGTAACTGAACCTGTTTCTGTTTCTACTGTGTGCATTAGGGCCTGTAACTGAACCTGTTTCTACTGTGTCATTAGGGCCTGTAACTGAACCTGTTTCTGTTTCTACTGTGTCATTAGGGCCTGTAACTGAACCTGTTTCTGTTTCTACTGTGTCATTAGGGCCTGTAACTGAACCTGTTTCTGTTTCTACTGTGTGCATTAGGGCCTGTAACTGAACCTGTTTCTGTTTCTACTGTGTCATTAGGGCCTGTAACTGAACCTGTTTCTGTTTCTACTGTGTCATTAGGTCCTGTAACTTAACCTGTTTCTGTTTCTACTGTGTCATTAGGACCTGTAACGGAACCTGTTTCTGTTTCTACTCTTTCATTAGGGCCTCTAACTAAACCTGTTTCTGTTTCTACTGTGTGCATTAGGGCCTGTAACTGAACCTGTTTCTACTGTGTCATTAGGGCCTGTAACTGAACCTGTTTCTGTTTCTACTGTGTCATTAGGACCTGTAACTGAACCTGTTTCTGTTTCTACTCTTTCATTAGGGCCTATAACTAAACCTGTTTCTGTTTCTACTGTGTGCATTAGGGACTGTAACTGAACCTGTTTCTACTGTGTCATTAGGGCCTGTAACTGAACCTGTTTCTGTTTCTACTGTGTCATTAGGACCTGTAACTGAACCTGTTTCTGTTTCTACTCTTTCATTAGGGCCTCTAACTAAACCTGTTTCTGTTTCTACAGTGTGCATTAGGGCCTGTAACTGAACCTTTTTCTGTTTCTACTGTGTCATTAGGGCCTGTAACTGAACCTGTTTCTGTTTCTACTGTGTCATTAGGGCCTGTAACTGAACCTATTTCTGTTTCTACTGTGTCATTAGGGCCTTTAACTGAACCTGTTTCTGTTTCTACTTTGTCATTAGGGCCTGTAACTTAACCTGTTTCTGTTTCTACTGTGTCATTAGGGCCTGTAACTGAACCTGTTTCTACTGTGTGCATCAGGGCCTGTAACTGAACCTGTTTCTGTTTCTACTGTGTCATTAGGAGCTGTAACTGAACCTGTTTCTGTTTCTACTGTGTCATTAGGACCTGTAACTGAACCTGTTTCTGTTTCTACTGTGTCATTAGGAACTGTAACTGAACCTGTTTCTACTGTGTGCATTAGGGCCTGTAACTGAACCTGTTTCTGTTTCTACTGTGTCATTAGGGCCTGTAACTGAACCTGTTTCTACTGTGTGCATTAGAGCCTGTAACTGAACCTGTTTCTGTTTCTACTGTGTGCATTAGGGCCTGTAACTGAACCTGTTTCTGTTTCTACTGTGTCATTAGGGCCTGTAACTTAACCTGTTTCTGTTTCTACTGTGTCATTAGGGCCTGTAACTGAACCTGTTTCTGTTTCTACTGTGTCATTAGGGCCTGATACTGAACCTGTTTCTGTTTCTGTTTATACTGTGTCATTAGGGCCTGTAACTGAACCTGTTTCTGTTTCTACTGTGCCATTAGGGCCTGTAACTGAACCTGTTTCTACTGTGTGCATTAGGGCCTGTAACTGAACCTGTTTCTGTTTCTACTGTGTCATTAGGGCCTGTAACTGAACCTGTTTCTACTGTGTGCATAAGGGCCTGTAACTGAACCTGTTTCTGTTTCTACTGTGTCATTAGGAGCTGTAACTGAACCTGTTTCTGTTTCTACTGTGTCATTAGGACCTGTAACTGAACCTGTTTCTGTTTCTACTGTGTCATTAGGAACTGTAACTGAACCTGTTTCTACTGTGTGCATTAGGGCCTGTAACTGAACCTGTTTCTGTTTCTACTGTGTCATTAGGGCCTGTAACTGAACCTGTTTCTACTGTGTGCATTAGAGCCTGTAACTGAACCTGTTTCTGTTTCTACTGTGTGCATTAGGGCCTGTAACTGAACCTGTTTCTGTTTCTACTGTGTCATTAGGGCCTGTAACTTAACCTGTTTCTGTTTCTACTGTGTCATTAGGGCCTGTAACTGAACCTGTTTCTGTTTCTACTGTGTCATTAGGGCCTGATACTGAACCTGTTTCTGTTTCTGTTTATACTGTGTCATTAGGGCCTGTA
Source organism: Coregonus lavaretus (assembly GCF_964263955.1). Classification (NCBI taxonomy): domain Eukaryota; kingdom Metazoa; phylum Chordata; class Actinopteri; order Salmoniformes; family Salmonidae; genus Coregonus; species Coregonus lavaretus. The sequence goes on along the minus strand of NW_028164497.1, from coordinate 33,720 downwards.
ACTGAACCTGTTTCTGTTTCTACTGTGCCATTAGGGCCTGTAACTGAACCTGTTTCTACTGTGTGCATTAGGGCCTGTAACTGAACCTGTTTCTGTTTCTACTGTGTCATTAGGGCCTGTAACTGAACCTGTTTCTACTGTGTGCATTAGGGCCTGTAACTGAACCTGTTTCTGTTTCTACTGTGTGCATTAGGGCCTGTAACTGAACCTGTTTCTGTTTCTACTGTGTCATTAGGGCCTGTAACTTAACCTGTTTCTGTTTCTACTGTGTCATTAGGGCCTGTAACTGAACCTGTTTCTGTTTCTACTGTGTCATTAGGGCCTGAAACTGAACCTGTTTCTGTTTCTGTTTATACTGTGTCATTAGGGCCTGTAACTGAACCTGTTTCTGTTTCTACTGTGTCATTAGGGCCTGTAACTGAACCTGTTTCTGTTTCTACTGTGTGCATTAGGGCCTGTAACTGAACCTGTTTCTACTGTGTCATTAGGGCCTGTAACTGAACCTGTTTCTGTTTCTACTGTGTCATTAGGACCTGTAACTGAACCTGTTTCTGTTTCTACTCTTTCATTTGGGCCTCTATCTAAACCTGTTTCTGTTTCTACAGTGTGCATTAGGGCCTGTAACTGAACCTGTTTCTGTTTCTACTGTGTCATTAGGATCTGTAACTGAACCTTTTCCTACTTTGTGCATTAGGGCCTGTAACCGAACCTGTTTCTGTTTCTACTGTGTGCATTAGGACCTGTAACTGAACCTGTTTCTGTTTCTACTCTTTCATTTGGGCCTCTATCTAAACCTGTTTCTGTTTCTACAGTGTGCATTAGGGCCTGTAACTGAACCTGTTTCTGTTTCTACTGTGTCATTAGGATCTGTAACTGAACCTTTTCCTACTTTGTGCATTAGGGCCTGTAACCGAACCTGTTTCTCTTTCTACTGTGTGCATTAGGACCTGTAACTGAACCTGTTTCTGTTTCTACTCTTTCATTTGGGCCTCTATCTAAACCTGTTTCTGTTTCTACAGTGTGCATTAGGGCCTGTAACTGAACCTATTTCTGTTTCTACTGTGTGCATTAGGGCCTGTAACTGAACCTGTTTCTGTTTCTACTGTGTCATTAGGACCTGTAACTGAACCTTTTCCTACTTTGTGCATTAGGGCCTGTAACCGAACCTGTTTCTGTTTCTACTGTGTGCATTAGGACCTGTAACTGAACCTGTTTCTGTTTCTACTCTTTCATTTGGGCCTCTATCTAAACCTGTTTCTGTTTCTACAGTGTGCATTAGGGCCTGTAACTGAACCTATTTCTGTTTCTACTGTGTGCATTAGGGCCTGTAACTGAACCTGTTTCTGTTTCTACTGTGTCATTAGGACCTGTAACTGAACCTTTTCCTACTTTGTGCATTAGGGCCTGTAACCGAACCTGTTTCTGTTTCTACTGTGTGCATTAGGACCTGTAACTGAACCTGTTTCTGTTTCTACTCTTTCATTTGGGCCTCTATCTAAACCTGTTTCTGTTTCTACTGTGTCATTAGGGCCTGTAACTGAACCTGTTTCTACTGTGTGCATTAGGGCCTGTAACTGAACCTGTTTCTGTTTCTACTGTGTCATTAGGGCCTGTAACTGAACCTGTTTCTACTGTGTCATTAGGGCCTGTAACTGAACCTGTTTCTGTTTCTACTGTGTCATTAGGACCTGTAACTGAACCTTTTCCTACTTTGTGCATTAGGGCCTGTAACCGAACCTGTTTCTGTTTCTACTGTGTGCATTAGGACCTGTAACTGAACCTGTTTCTGTTTCTACTCTTTCATTTGGGCCTCTATCTAAACCTGTTTCTGTTTCTACAGTGTGCATTAGGGCCTGTAACTGAACCTATTTCTGTTTCTACTGTGTGCATTAGGGCCTGTAACTGAACCTGTTTCTGTTTCTACTGTGTCATTAGGACCTGTAACGGAACCTGTTTCTGTTTCTACTCTTTCATTAGGGCCTCTAACTAAACCTGTTTCTGTTTCTACTGTGTGCATTAGGGCCTGTAACTGAACCTGTTTCTACTGTGTCATTAGGGCCTGTAACTGAACCTGTTTCTGTTTCTACTGTGTCATTAGGACCTGTAACTGAACCTGTTTCTGTTTCTACTCTTTCATTAGGGCCTATAACTAAACCTGTTTCTGTTTCTACTGTGTGCATTAGGGCCTGTAACTGAACCTGTTTCTACTGTGTCATTAGGGCCTGTAACTGAACCTGTTTCTGTTTCTACTGTGTCATTAGGACCTGTAACTGAACCTGTTTCTGTTTCTACTCTTTCATTAGGGCCTCTAACTAAACCTGTTTCTGTTTCTACAGTGTGCATTAGGGCCTGTAACTGAACCTGTTTCTGTTTCTACTGTGTCATTAGGGCCTGTAACTGAACCTGTTTCTGTTTCTACTGTGTCATTAGGGCCTGTAACTGAACCTATTTCTGTTTCTACTGTGTCATTAGGGCCTGTAACTGAACCTGTTTCTGTTTCTACTGTGTCATTAGGGCCTCTAACTAAACCTGTTTCTGTTTCTGTTTCTACTGTGTGCATTAGGGCCTGTAACTGAACCTGTTTCTGTTTCTACTGTGTCATTAGGACCTGTAACTGAACCTTTTCCTACTTTGTGCATTAGGGCCTGTAACCGAACCTGTTTCTGTTTCTACTGTGTGCATTAGGACCTGTAACTGAACCTGTTTCTGTTTCTACTCTTTCATTTGGGCCTCTATCTAAACCTGTTTCTGTTTCTACAGTGTGCATTAGGGCCTGTAACTGAACCTGTTTCTGTTTCTACTGTGTCATTAGGATCTGTAACTGAACCTTTTCCTACTTTGTGCATTAGGGCCTGTAACCGAACCTGTTTCTCTTTCTACTGTGTGCATTAGGACCTGTAACTGAACCTGTTTCTGTTTCTACTCTTTCATTTGGGCCTCTATCTAAACCTGTTTCTGTTTCTACAGTGTGCATTAGGGCCTGTAACTGAACCTATTTCTGTTTCTACTGTGTGCATTAGGGCCTGTAACTGAACCTGTTTCTGTTTCTACTGTGTCATTAGGACCTGTAACTGAACCTTTTCCTACTTTGTGCATTAGGGCCTGTAACCGAACCTGTTTCTGTTTCTACTGTGTGCATTAGGACCTGTAACTGAACCTGTTTCTGTTTCTACTCTTTCATTTGGGCCTCTATCTAAACCTGTTTCTGTTTCTACAGTGTGCATTAGGGCCTGTAACTGAACCTATTTCTGTTTCTACTGTGTGCATTAGGGCCTGTAACTGAACCTGTTTCTGTTTCTACTGTGTCATTAGGACCTGTAACTGAACCTTTTCCTACTTTGTGCATTAGGGCCTGTAACCGAACCTGTTTCTGTTTCTACTGTGTGCATTAGGACCTGTAACTGAACCTGTTTCTGTTTCTACTCTTTCATTTGGGCCTCTATCTAAACCTGTTTCTGTTTCTACTGTGTCATTAGGGCCTGTAACTGAACCTGTTTCTACTGTGTGCATTAGGGCCTGTAACTGAACCTGTTTCTGTTTCTACTGTGTCATTAGGGCCTGTAACTGAACCTGTTTCTACTGTGTCATTAGGGCCTGTAACTGAACCTGTTTCTGTTTCTACTGTGTCATTAGGACCTGTAACTGAACCTTTTCCTACTTTGTGCATTAGGGCCTGTAACCGAACCTGTTTCTGTTTCTACTGTGTGCATTAGGACCTGTAACTGAACCTGTTTCTGTTTCTACTCTTTCATTTGGGCCTTTATCTAAACCTGTTTCTGTTTCTACAGTGTGCATTAGGGCCTGTAACTGAACCTGTTTCTGTTTCTACTGTGTCATTAGGGCCTGTAACTGAACCTGTTTCTGTTTCTACTGTGTCATTAGGGCCTGTAACTGAACCTATTTCTGTTTCTACTGTGTCATTAGGGCCTGTAACTGAACCTGTTTCTGTTTCTACTGTGTCATTAGGGCCTCTAACTAAACCTGTTTCTGTTTCTGTTTCTACTGTGTGCATTAGGGCCTGTAACTGAACCTGTTTCTGTTTCTACTGTGTCATTAGGACCTGTAACTGAACCTTTTCCTACTTTGTGCATTAGGGCCTGTAACCGAACCTGTTTCTGTTTCTACTGTGTGCATTAGGACCTGTAACTGAACCTGTTTCTGTTTCTACTCTTTCATTTGGGCCTCTATCTAAACCTGTTTCTGTTTCTACAGTGTGCATTAGGGCCTGTAACTGAACCTGTTTCTGTTTCTACTGTGTCATTAGGATCTGTAACTGAACCTTTTCCTACTTTGTGCATTAGGGCCTGTAACCGAACCTGTTTCTCTTTCTACTGTGTGCATTAGGACCTGTAACTGAACCTGTTTCTGTTTCTACTCTTTCATTTGGGCCTCTATCTAAACCTGTTTCTGTTTCTACAGTGTGCATTAGGGCCTGTAACTGAACCTATTTCTGTTTCTACTGTGTGCATTAGGGCCTGTAACTGAACCTGTTTCTGTTTCTACTGTGTCATTAGGACCTGTAACTGAACCTTTTCCTACTTTGTGCATTAGGGCCTGTAACCGAACCTGTTTCTGTTTCTACTGTGTGCATTAGGACCTGTAACTGAACCTGTTTCTGTTTCTACTCTTTCATTTGGGCCTCTATCTAAACCTGTTTCTGTTTCTACAGTGTGCATTAGGGCCTGTAACTGAACCTATTTCTGTTTCTACTGTGTGCATTAGGGCCTGTAACTGAACCTGTTTCTGTTTCTACTGTGTCATTAGGACCTGTAACTGAACCTTTTCCTACTTTGTGCATTAGGGCCTGTAACCGAACCTGTTTCTGTTTCTACTGTGTGCATTAGGACCTGTAACTGAACCTGTTTCTGTTTCTACTCTTTCATTTGGGCCTCTATCTAAACCTGTTTCTGTTTCTACTGTGTCATTAGGGCCTGTAACTGAACCTGTTTCTACTGTGTGCATTAGGGCCTGTAACTGAACCTGTTTCTGTTTCTACTGTGTCATTAGGGCCTGTAACTGAACCTGTTTCTACTGTGTCATTAGGGCCTGTAACTGAACCTGTTTCTGTTTCTACTGTGTCATTAGGACCTGTAACTGAACCTTTTCCTACTTTGTGCATTAGGGCCTGTAACCGAACCTGTTTCTGTTTCTACTGTGTGCATTAGGACCTGTAACTGAACCTGTTTCTGTTTCTACTCTTTCATTTGGGCCTTTATCTAAACCTGTTTCTGTTTCTACAGTGTGCATTAGGGCCTGTAACTGAACCTATTTCTGTTTCTACTGTGTGCATTAGGGCCTGTAACTGAACCTGTTTCTGTTTCTACTGTGTCATTAGGACCTGTAACGGAACCTGTTTCTGTTTCTACTCTTTCATTAGGGCCTCTAACTAAACCTGTTTCTGTTTCTACTGTGTGCATTAGGGCCTGTAACTGAACCTATTTCTGTTTCTACTGTGTGCATTAGGGCCTGTAACTGAACCTGTTTCTGTTTCTACTGTGTCATTAGGACCTGTAACTGAACCTGTTTCTACTGTGTCATTAGGGCCTGTAACTGAACCTGTTTCTGTTTCTACTGTGTCATTAGGACCTGTAACTGAACCTTTTCCTACTTTGTGCATTAGGGCCTGTAACCGAACCTGTTTCTGTTTCTACTGTGTGCATTAGGACCTGTAACTGAACCTGTTTCTGTTTCTACTCTTTCATTTGGGCCTCTATCTAAACCTGTTTCTGTTTCTACAGTGTGCATTAGGGCCTGTAACTGAACCTATTTCTGTTTCTACTGTGTGCATTAGGGCCTGTAACTGAACCTGTTTCTGTTTCTACTGTGTCATTAGGACCTGTAACGGAACCTGTTTCTGTTTCTACTCTTTCATTAGGGCCTCTAACTAAACCTGTTTCTGTTTCTACTGTGTGCATTAGGGCCTGTAACTGAACCTGTTTCTACTGTGTCATTAGGGCCTGTAACTGAACCTGTTTCTGTTTCTACTGTGTCATTAGGACCTGTAACTGAACCTGTTTCTGTTTCTACTCTTTCATTAGGGCCTATAACTAAACCTGTTTCTGTTTCTACTGTGTGCATTAGGGCCTGTAACTGAACCTGTTTCTACTGTGTCATTAGGGCCTGTAACTGAACCTGTTTCTGTTTCTACTGTGTCATTAGGACCTGTAACTGAACCTGTTTCTGTTTCTACTCTTTCATTAGGGCCTCTAACTAAACCTGTTTCTGTTTCTACAGTGTGCATTAGGGCCTGTAACTGAACCTGTTTCTGTTTCTACTGTGTCATTAGGGCCTGTAACTGAACCTGTTTCTGTTTCTACTGTGTCATTAGGGCCTGTAACTGAACCTATTTCTGTTTCTACTGTGTCATTAGGGCCTGTAACTGAACCTGTTTCTGTTTCTACTGTGTCATTAGGGCCTCTAACTAAACCTGTTTCTGTTTCTGTTTCTACTGTGTGCATTAGGGCCTGTAACTGAACCTGTTTCTGTTTCTACTGTGTCATTAGGACCTGTAACTGAACCTTTTCCTACTTTGTGCATTAGGGCCTGTAACCGAACCTGTTTCTGTTTCTACTGTGTGCATTAGGACCTGTAACTGAACCTGTTTCTGTTTCTACTCTTTCATTTGGGCCTCTATCTAAACCTGTTTCTGTTTCTACAGTGTGCATTAGGGCCTGTAACTGAACCTGTTTCTGTTTCTACTGTGTCATTAGGATCTGTAACTGAACCTTTTCCTACTTTGTGCATTAGGGCCTGTAACCGAACCTGTTTCTCTTTCTACTGTGTGCATTAGGACCTGTAACTGAACCTGTTTCTGTTTCTACTCTTTCATTTGGGCCTCTATCTAAACCTGTTTCTGTTTCTACAGTGTGCATTAGGGCCTGTAACTGAACCTATTTCTGTTTCTACTGTGTGCATTAGGGCCTGTAACTGAACCTGTTTCTGTTTCTACTGTGTCATTAGGACCTGTAACTGAACCTTTTCCTACTTTGTGCATTAGGGCCTGTAACCGAACCTGTTTCTGTTTCTACTGTGTGCATTAGGACCTGTAACTGAACCTGTTTCTGTTTCTACTCTTTCATTTGGGCCTCTATCTAAACCTGTTTCTGTTTCTACAGTGTGCATTAGGGCCTGTAACTGAACCTATTTCTGTTTCTACTGTGTGCATTAGGGCCTGTAACTGAACCTGTTTCTGTTTCTACTGTGTCATTAGGACCTGTAACTGAACCTTTTCCTACTTTGTGCATTAGGGCCTGTAACCGAACCTGTTTCTGTTTCTACTGTGTGCATTAGGACCTGTAACTGAACCTGTTTCTGTTTCTACTCTTTCATTTGGGCCTCTATCTAAACCTGTTTCTGTTTCTACTGTGTCATTAGGGCCTGTAACTGAACCTGTTTCTACTGTGTGCATTAGGGCCTGTAACTGAACCTGTTTCTGTTTCTACTGTGTCATTAGGGCCTGTAACTGAACCTGTTTCTACTGTGTCATTAGGGCCTGTAACTGAACCTGTTTCTGTTTCTACTGTGTCATTAGGACCTGTAACTGAACCTTTTCCTACTTTGTGCATTAGGGCCTGTAACCGAACCTGTTTCTGTTTCTACTGTGTGCATTAGGACCTGTAACTGAACCTGTTTCTGTTTCTACTCTTTCATTTGGGCCTTTATCTAAACCTGTTTCTGTTTCTACAGTGTGCATTAGGGCCTGTAACTGAACCTGTTTCTGTTTCTACTGTGTCATTAGGGCCTGTAACTGAACCTGTTTCTGTTTCTACTGTGTCATTAGGGCCTGTAACTGAACCTATTTCTGTTTCTACTGTGTCATTAGGGCCTGTAACTGAACCTGTTTCTGTTTCTACTGTGTCATTAGGGCCTCTAACTAAACCTGTTTCTGTTTCTGTTTCTACTGTGTGCATTAGGGCCTGTTACTGAACCTGTTTCTGTTTCTACTGTGTCATTAGGACCTGTAACTGAACCTTTTCCTACTTTGTGCATTAGGGCCTGTAACCGAACCTGTTTCTGTTTCTACTGTGTGCATTAGGACCTGTAACTGAACCTGTTTCTGTTTCTACTCTTTCATTTGGGCCTCTATCTAAACCTGTTTCTGTTTCTACAGTGTGCATTAGGGCCTGTAACTGAACCTGTTTCTGTTTCTACTGTGTCATTAGGATCTGTAACTGAACCTTTTCCTACTTTGTGCATTAGGGCCTGTAACCGAACCTGTTTCTCTTTCTACTGTGTGCATTAGGACCTGTAACTGAACCTGTTTCTGTTTCTACTCTTTCATTTGGGCCTCTATCTAAACCTGTTTCTGTTTCTACAGTGTGCATTAGGGCCTGTAACTGAACCTATTTCTGTTTCTACTGTGTGCATTAGGGCCTGTAACTGAACCTGTTTCTGTTTCTACTGTGTCATTAGGACCTGTAACTGAACCTTTTCCTACTTTGTGCATTAGGGCCTGTAACCGAACCTGTTTCTGTTTCTACTGTGTGCATTAGGACCTGTAACTGAACCTGTTTCTGTTTCTACTCTTTCATTTGGGCCTCTATCTAAACCTGTTTCTGTTTCTACAGTGTGCATTAGGGCCTGTAACTGAACCTATTTCTGTTTCTACTGTGTGCATTAGGGCCTGTAACTGAACCTGTTTCTGTTTCTACTGTGTCATTAGGACCTGTAACTGAACCTTTTCCTACTTTGTGCATTAGGGCCTGTAACCGAACCTGTTTCTGTTTCTACTGTGTGCATTAGGACCTGTAACTGAACCTGTTTCTGTTTCTACTCTTTCATTTGGGCCTCTATCTAAACCTGTTTCTGTTTCTACTGTGTCATTAGGGCCTGTAACTGAACCTGTTTCTACTGTGTGCATTAGGGCCTGTAACTGAACCTGTTTCTGTTTCTACTGTGTCATTAGGGCCTGTAACTGAACCTGTTTCTACTGTGTCATTAGGGCCTGTAACTGAACCTGTTTCTGTTTCTACTGTGTCATTAGGACCTGTAACTGAACCTTTTCCTACTTTGTGCATTAGGGCCTGTAACCGAACCTGTTTCTGTTTCTACTGTGTGCATTAGGACCTGTAACTGAACCTGTTTCTGTTTCTACTCTTTCATTTGGGCCTTTATCTAAACCTGTTTCTGTTTCTACAGTGTGCATTAGGGCCTGTAACTGAACCTATTTCTGTTTCTACTGTGTGCATTAGGGCCTGTAACTGAACCTGTTTCTGTTTCTACTGTGTCATTAGGACCTGTAACGGAACCTGTTTCTGTTTCTACTCTTTCATTAGGGCCTCTAACTAAACCTGTTTCTGTTTCTACTGTGTGCATTAGGGCCTGTAACTGAACCTGTTTCTACTGTGTCATTAGGGCCTGTAACTGAACCTGTTTCTGTTTCTACTGTGTCATTAGGACCTGTAACTGAACCTGTTTCTGTTTCTACTCTTTCATTAGGGCCTATAACTAAACCTGTTTCTGTTTCTACTGTGTGCATTAGGGCCTGTAACTGAACCTGTTTCTACTGTGTCATTAGGGCCTGTAACTGAACCTGTTTCTGTTTCTACTGTGTCATTAGGACCTGTAACTGAACCTGTTTCTGTTTCTACTGTGTCATTAGGACCTGTAACTGAACCTTTTCCTACTTTGTGCATTAGGGCCTGTAACCGAACCTGTTTCTGTTTCTACTGTGTGCATTAGGACCTGTAACTGAACCTGTTTCTGTTTCTACTCTTTCATTTGGGCCTCTATCTAAACCTGTTTCTGTTTCTACAGTGTGCATTAGGGCCTGTAACTGAACCTATTTCTGTTTCTACTGTGTGCATTAGGGCCTGTAACTGAACCTGTTTCTGTTTCTACTGTGTCATTAGGACCTGTAACTGAACCTTTTCCTACTTTGTGCATTAGGGCCTGTAACCGAACCTGTTTCTGTTTCTACTGTGTGCATTAGGACCTGTAACTGAACCTGTTTCTGTTTCTACTCTTTCATTTGGGCCTCTATCTAAACCTGTTTCTGTTTCTACTGTGTCATTAGGGCCTGTAACTGAACCTGTTTCTACTGTGTGCATTAGGGCCTGTAACTGAACCTGTTTCTGTTTCTACTGTGTCATTAGGGCCTGTAACTGAACCTGTTTCTACTGTGTCATTAGGGCCTGTAACTGAACCTGTTTCTGTTTCTACTGTGTCATTAGGACCTGTAACTGAACCTTTTCCTACTTTGTGCATTAGGGCCTGTAACCGAACCTGTTTCTGTTTCTACTGTGTGCATTAGGACCTGTAACTGAACCTGTTTCTGTTTCTACTCTTTCATTTGGGCCTTTATCTAAACCTGTTTCTGTTTCTACAGTGTGCATTAGGGCCTGTAACTGAACCTATTTCTGTTTCTACTGTGTGCATTAGGGCCTGTAACTGAACCTGTTTCTGTTTCTACTGTGTCATTAGGACCTGTAACGGAACCTGTTTCTGTTTCTACTCTTTCATTAGGGCCTCTAACTAAACCTGTTTCTGTTTCTACTGTGTGCATTAGGGCCTGTAACTGAACCTGTTTCTACTGTGTCATTAGGGCCTGTAACTGAACCTGTTTCTGTTTCTACTGTGTCATTAGGACCTGTAACTGAACCTGTTTCTGTTTCTACTCTTTCATTAGGGCCTATAACTAAACCTGTTTCTGTTTCTACTGTGTGCATTAGGGCCTGTAACTGAACCTGTTTCTACTGTGTCATTAGGGCCTGTAACTGAACCTGTTTCTGTTTCTACTGTGTCATTAGGACCTGTAACTGAACCTGTTTCTGTTTCTACTCTTTCATTAGGGCCTCTAACTAAACCTGTTTCTGTTTCTACAGTGTGCATTAGGGCCTGTAACTGAACCTGTTTCTGTTTCTACTGTGTCATTAGGGCCTGTAACTGAACCTGTTTCTGTTTCTACTGTGTCATTAGGGCCTGTAACTGAACCTATTTCTGTTTCTACTGTGTCATTAGGGCCTGTAACTGAACCTGTTTCTGTTTCTACTTTGTCATTAGGGCCTGTAACTGAACCTGTTTCTGTTTCTACTGTGTCATTAGGGCCTGTAACTGAACCTGTTTCTACTGTGTGCATCAGGGCCTGTAACTGAACCTGTTTCTGTTTCTACTGTGTCATTAGGAGCTGTAACTGAACCTGTTTCTGTTTCTACTGTGTCATTAGGACCTGTAACTGAACCTGTTTCTGTTTCTACTGTGTCATTAGGGCCTGTAACTGAACCTGTTTCTACTGTGTGCATTAGGGCCTGTAACTGAACCTGTTTCTGTTTCTACTGTGTCATTAGGGCCTGTAACTGAACCTGTTTCTACTGTGTGCATTAGGGCCTGTAACTGAACCTGTTTCTGTTTCTACTGTGTGCATTAGGGCCTGTAACTGAACCTGTTTCTGTTTCTACTGTGTCATTAGGGCCTGTAACTTAACCTGTTTCTGTTTCTACTGTGTCATTAGGGCCTGTAACTGAACCTGTTTCTGTTTCTACTGTGTCATTAGGGCCTGAAACTGAACCTGTTTCTGTTTCTGTTTATACTGTGTCATTAGGGCCTGTAACTGAACCTGTTTCTGTTTCTACTGTGTCATTAGGGCCTGTAACTGAACCTGTTTCTGTTTCTACTGTGTGCATTAGGGCCTGTAACTGAACCTGTTTCTACTGTGTCATTAGGGCCTGTAACTGAACCTGTTTCTGTTTCTACTGTGTCATTAGGGCCTGTAACTGAACCTGTTTCTGTTTCTACTGTGTCATTAGGGCCTGTAACTGAACCTGTTTCTGTTTCTACTGTGTGCATTAGGGCCTGTAACTGAACCTGTTTCTGTTTCTACTGTGTCATTAGGGCCTGTAACTGAACCTGTTTCTGTTTCTACTGTGTCATTAGGTCCTGTAACTTAACCTGTTTCTGTTTCTACTGTGTCATTAGGACCTGTAACGGAACCTGTTTCTGTTTCTACTCTTTCATTAGGGCCTCTAACTAAACCTGTTTCTGTTTCTACTGTGTGCATTAGGGCCTGTAACTGAACCTGTTTCTACTGTGTCATTAGGGCCTGTAACTGAACCTGTTTCTGTTTCTACTGTGTCATTAGGACCTGTAACTGAACCTGTTTCTGTTTCTACTCTTTCATTAGGGCCTATAACTAAACCTGTTTCTGTTTCTACTGTGTGCATTAGGGCCTGTAACTGAACCTGTTTCTACTGTGTCATTAGGGCCTGTAACTGAACCTGTTTCTGTTTCTACTGTGTCATTAGGACCTGTAACTGAACCTGTTTCTGTTTCTACTCTTTCATTAGGGCCTCTAACTAAACCTGTTTCTGTTTCTACAGTGTGCATTAGGGCCTGTAACTGAACCTGTTTCTGTTTCTACTGTGTCATTAGGGCCTGTAACTGAACCTGTTTCTGTTTCTACTGTGTCATTAGGGCCTGTAACTGAACCTGTTTCTGTTTCTACTGTGTCATTAGGGCCTGTAACTGAACCTGTTTCTGTTTCTACTGTGTCATTAGGGCCTGTAACTGAACCTGTTTCTGTTTCTACTGTGTCATTAGGGCCTGTAACTGAACCTGTTTCTGTTTCTACTGTGTCATTAGGGCCTGTAACTGAACCTGTTTCTACTGTGTGCATTAGGGCCTGTAACTGAACCTGTTTCTGTTTCTACTGTGTCATTAGGGCCTGTAACTGAACCTGTTTCTGTTTCTACTGTGTGCATTAGGGCCTGTAACTGAACCTGTTTCTGTTTCTACTGTGTCATTAGGGCCTGTAACTGAACCTGTTTCTGTTTCTACTGTGTCATTAGGTCCTGTAACTTAACCTGTTTCTGTTTCTACTGTGTCATTAGGACCTGTAACAGAACCTGTTTCTGTTTCTACTCTTTCATTAGGGCCTCTAACTAAACCTGTTTCTGTTTCTACTGTGTGCATTAGGGCCTGTAACTGAACCTGTTTCTACTGTGTCATTAGGGCCTGTAACTGAACCTGTTTCTGTTTCTACTGTGTCATTAGGACCTGTAACTGAACCTGTTTCTGTTTCTACTCTTTCATTAGGGCCTATAACTAAACCTGTTTCTGTTTCTACTGTGTGCATTAGGGCCTGTAACTGAACCTGTTTCTACTGTGTCATTAGGGCCTGTAACTGAACCTGTTTCTGTTTCTACTGTGTCATTAGGACCTGTAACTGAACCTGTTTCTGTTTCTACTCTTTCATTAGGGCCTCTAACTAAACCTGTTTCTGTTTCTACAGTGTGCATTAGGGCCTGTAACTGAACCTGTTTCTGTTTCTACTGTGTCATTAGGGCCTGTAACTGAACCTGTTTCTGTTTCTACTGTGTCATTAGGGCCTGTAACTTAACCTGTTTCTGTTTCTACTGTGTCATTAGGGCCTGTAACTGAACCTGTTTCTGTTTCTACTGTGTCATTAGGGCCTGTAACTGAACCTGTTTCTGTTTCTACTGTGTCATTAGGGCCTGTAACTGAACCTGTTTCTGTTTCTACTGTGTCATTAGGGCCTGTAACTGAACCTGTTTCTACTGTGTGCATTAGGGCCTGTAACTGAACCTGTTTCTGTTTCTACTGTGTCATTAGGGCCTGTAACTGAACCTGTTTCTGTTTCTACTGTGTCATTAGGGCCTGTAACTGAACCTGTTTCTGTTTCTACTGTGTCATTAGGGCCTGTAACTGAACCTGTTTCTGTTTCTACTGTGTCATTAGGGCCTGTAACTGAACCTGTTTCTACTGTGTGCATCAGGGCCTGTAACTGAACCTGTTTCTGTTTCTACTGTGTCATTAGGGCCTGTAACTGAACCTGTTTCTGTTTCTACTGTGTCATTAGGACCTGTAACTGAACCTGTTTCTGTTTCTACTGTGTCATTAGGGCCTGTAACTGAACCTGTTTCTACTGTGTGCATTAGGGCCTGTAACTGAACCTGTTTCTGTTTCTACTGTGTCATTAGGGCCTGTAACTGAACCTGTTTCTACTGTGTGCATTAGGGCCTGTAACTGAACCTGTTTCTGTTTCTACTGTGTGCATTAGGTTCTGTAACTGAACCTGTTTCTTTTTCTACTGTGTCATTGGGTTCTGTAACTTAACCTGTTTCTGTTTCTACTGTGTCATTAGGGCCTGTAACTGAACCTGTTTCTGTTTCTACTGTGTCATTAGGGCCTGAAACTGAACCTGTTTCTGTTTCTGTTTATACTGTGTCATTAGGGCCTGTAACTGAACCTGTTTCTGTTTCTACTGTGTCATTAGGGCCTGTAACTGAACCTGTTTCTGTTTCTACTGTGTCATTAGGGCCTGTAACTGAACCTGTTTCTGTTTCTACTGTGTCATTAGGGCCTGTAACTGAACCTGTTTCTGTTTCTACTGTGTCATTAGGGCCTGTAACTGAACCTGTTTCTGTTTCTACTGTGTCATTAGGGCCTGTAACTGAACCTGTTTCTACTGTGTGCATTAGGGCCTGTAACTGAACCTGTTTCTGTTTCTACTGTGTCATTAGGGCCTGTAACTGAACCTGTTTCTGTTTCTACTGTGTCATTAGGGCCTGTAACTGAACCTGTTTCTGTTTCTACTGTGTCATTAGGGCCTGTAACTGAACCTGTTTCTGTTTCTACTGTGTCATTAGGGCCTGTAACTGAACCTGTTTCTACTCTGTGCATCAGGGCCTGTAACTGAACCTGTTTCTGTTTCTACTGTGTCATTAGGAGCTGTAACTGAACCTGTTTCTGTTTCTACTGTGTCATTAGGACCTGTAACTGAACCTGTTTCTGTTTCTACTGTGTCATTAGGGCCTGTAACTGAACCTGTTTCTACTGTGTGCATTAGGGCCTGTAACTGAACCTGTTTCTGTTTCTACTGTGTCATTAGGGCCTGTAACTGAACCTGTTTCTACTGTGTGCATTAGGGCCTGTAACTGAACCTGTTTCTGTTTCTACTGTGTGCATTAGGGCCTGTAACTGAACCTGTTTCTGTTTCTACTGTGCCATTAGCGCCTGTAACTTAACCTGTTTCTGTTTCTACTGTGTCATTAGGGCCTGTAACTGAACCTGTTTCTGTTTCTACTGTGTCATTAGGGCCTGAAACTGAACCTGTTTCTGTTTCTGTTTATACTGTGTCATTAGGGCCTGTAACTGAACCTGTTTCTGTTTCTACTCTGTCATTAGGGCCTGTAACTGAACCTGTTTCTGTTTCTACTGTGTGCATTAGGGCCTGTAACTGAACCTGTTTCTACTGTGTCATTAGGGCCTGTAACTGAACCTGTTTCTGTTTCTACTGTGTCATTAGGGCCTGTAACTGAACCTGTTTCTGTTTCTACTGTGTCATTAGGGCCTGTAACTGAACCTGTTTCTGTTTCTACTGTGTGCATTAGGGCCTGTAACTGAACCTGTTTCTGTTTCTACTGTGTCATTAGGGCCTGTAACTGAACCTGTTTCTGTTTCTACTGTGTCATTAGGTCCTGTAACTTAACCTGTTTCTGTTTCTACTGTGTCATTAGGACCTGTAACTGAACCTGTTTCTGTTTCTACTCTTTCATTAGGGCCTGTAACTGAACCTGTTTCTACTGTGTCATTAGGGCCTGTAACTGAACCTGTTTCTGTTTCTACTGTGTCATTAGGACCTGTAACTGAACCTGTTTCTGTTTCTACTCTTTCATTAGGGCCTCTAACTAAACCTGTTTCTGTTTCTACTGTGTGCATTAGGGCCTGTAACTGAACCTGTTTCTACTGTGTCATTAGGGCCTGTAACTGAACCTGTTTCTGTTTCTACTGTGTCATTAGGACCTGTAACTGAACCTGTTTCTGTTTCTACTCTTTCATTAGGGCCTCTAACTAAACCTGTTTCTGTTTCTACAGTGTGCATTAGGGCCTGTAACTGAACCTGTTTCTGTTTCTACTGTGTCATTAGGGCCTGTAACTGAACCTGTTTCTGTTTCTACTGTGTCATTAGGGCCTGTAACTGAACCTGTTTCTGTTTCTACTTTGTCATTAGGGCCTGTAACTGAACCTGTTTCTGTTTCTACTGTGTCATTAGGGCCTGTAACTGAACCTGTTTCTGTTTCTACTGTGTCATTAGGGCATGTAACTGAACCTGTTTCTGTTTCTACTGTGTCATTAGGGCCTGTAACTGAACCTGTTTCTACTGTGTGCATTAGGGCCTGTAACTGAACCTGTTTCTGTTTCTACTGTGTCATTAGGGCCTGTAACTGAACCTGTTTCTGTTTCTACTGTGTCATTAGTGCCTGTAACTGAACCTGTTTCTGTTTCTACTGTGTCATTAGGGCCTGTAACTGAACCTGTTTCTGTTTCTACTGTGTCATTAGGGCCTGTAACTGAACCTGTTTCTACTGTGTGCATCAGGGCCTGTAACTGAACCTGTTTCTGTTTCTACTGTGTCATTAGGGCCTGTAACTGAACCTGTTTCTGTTTCTACTGTGTCATTAGGACCTGTAACTGAACCTGTTTCTGTTTCTACTGTGTCATTAGGGCCTGTAACTGAACCTGTTTCTACTGTGTGCATTAGGGCCTGTAACTGAACCTGTTTCTGTTTCTACTGTGTCATTAGGGCCTGTAACTGAACCTGTTTCTACTGTGTGCATTAGGGCCTGTAACTGAACCTGTTTCTGTTTCTACTGTGTGCATTAAGGCCTGTAACTGAACCTGTTTCTTTTTCTACTGTGTCATTAGGGCCTGTAACTTAACCTGTTTCTGTTTCTACTGGGTCATTAGGGCCTGTAACTGAACCTGTTTCTGTTTCTACTGTGTCATTAGGGCCTGAAACTGAACCTGTTTCTGTTTCTGTTTATACTGTGTCATTAGGGCCTGTAACTGAACCTGTTTCTGTTTCTACTGTGTCATTAGGGCCTGTAACTGAACCTGTTTCTGTTTCTACTGTGTGCATTAGGGCCTGTAACTGAACCTGTTTCTACTGTGTCATTAGGGCCTGTAACTGAACCTGTTTCTGTTTCTACTGTGTCATTAGGGCCTGTAACTGAACCTGTTTCTGTTTCTACTGTGTCATTAGGGCCTGTAACTGAACCTGTTTCTGTTTCTACTGTGTGCATTAGGGCCTGTAACTGAACCTGTTTCTGTTTCTACTGTGTCATTAGGGCCTGTAACTGAACCTGTTTCTGTTTCTACTGTGTCATTAGGTCCTGTAACTTAACCTGTTTCTGTTTCTACTGTGTCATTAGGGCCTGTAACTGAACCTGTTTCTACTGTGTGCATTAGGGCCTGTAACTGAACCTGTTTCTGTTTCTACTGTGTCATTAGGGCCTTTAACTTAACCTGTTTCTGTTTCTACTGTGTCATTAGGGCCTCTAACTAAACCTGTTTCTGTTTCTGTTTCTACTGTGTGCATTAGGGCCTGTAACTGAACCTGTTTCTGTTTCTACTGTGTCATTAGGACCTGTAACTGAACCTTTTCCTACTTTGTGCATTAGGGCCTGTAACCGAACCTGTTTCTGTTTCTACTGTGTGCATTAGGACCTGTAACTGAACCTGTTTCTGTTTCTACTCTTTCATTTGGGCCTCTATCTAAACCTGTTTCTGTTTCTACAGTGTGCATTAGGGCCTGTAACTGAACCTGTTTCTGTTTCTACTGTGTCATTAGGACCTGTAACTGAACCTTTTCCTACTTTGTGCATTAGGGCCTGTAACCGAACCTGTTTCTGTTTCTACTGTGTGCATTAGGACCTGTAACTGAACCTGTTTCTGTTTCTACTCTTTCATTTGGGCCTCTATCTAAACCTGTTTCTGTTTCTACAGTGTGCATTAGGGCCTGTAACTGAACCTATTTCTGTTTCTACTGTGTGCATTAGGGCCTGTAACTGAACCTGTTTCTGTTTCTACTGTGTCATTAGGACCTGTAACTGAACCTTTTCCTACTTTGTGCATTAGGGCCTGTAACCGAACCTGTTTCTGTTTCTACTGTGTGCATTAGGACCTGTAACTGAACCTGTTTCTGTTTCTACTCTTTCATTTGGGCCTCTATCTAAACCTGTTTCTGTTTCTACAGTGTGCATTAGGGCCTGTAACTGAACCTATTTCTGTTTCTACTGTGTGCATTAGGGCCTGTAACTGAACCTGTTTCTGTTTCTACTGTGTCATTAGGACCTGTAACTGAACCTTTTCCTACTTTGTGCATTAGGGCCTGTAACCGAACCTGTTTCTGTTTCTACTGTGTGCATTAGGACCTGTAACTGAACCTGTTTCTGTTTCTACTCTTTCATTTGGGCCTCTATCTAAACCTGTTTCTGTTTCTACTGTGTCATTAGGGCCTGTAACTGATCCTGTTTCTACTGTGTGCATTAGGGCCTGTAACTGAACCTGTTTCTGTTTCTACTGTGTCATTAGGGCCTGTAACTGAACCTGTTTCTACTGTGTCATTAGGGCCTGTAACTGAACCTGTTTCTGTTTCTACTGTGTCATTAGGACCTGTAACTGAACCTTTTCCTACTTTGTGCATTAGGGCCTGTAACCGAACCTGTTTCTGTTTCTACTGTGTGCATTAGGACCTGTAAATGAACCTGTTTCTGTTTCTACTCTTTCATTTGGGCCTCTATCTAAACCTGTTTCTGTTTCTACAGTGTGCATTAGGGCCTGTAACTGAACCTATTTCTGTTTCTACTGTGTGCATTAGGGCCTGTAACTGAACCTGTTTCTGTTTCTACTGTGTCATTAGGACCTGTAACTGAACCTTTTCCTACTTTGTGCATTAGGGCCTGTAACCGAACCTGTTTCTGTTTCTACTGTGTGCATTAGGACCTGTAACTGAACCTGTTTCTGTTTCTACTCTTTCATTTGGGCCTCTATCTAAACCTGTTTCTGTTTCTACTGTGTCATTAGGGCCTGTAACTGAACCTGTTTCTGTTTCTACTGTGTCATTAGGGCCTGTAACTGAACCTGTTTCTGTTTCTACTGTGTGCATTAGGGCCTGTAACTGAACCTGTTTCTACTGTGTCATTAGGGCATGTAACTGAACCTGTTTCTGTTTCTACTGTGTCATTAGGGCCTGTAACTGAACCTGTTTCTACTGTGTGCATTAGGGCCTGTAACTGAACCTGTTTCTGTTTCTACTGTGTCATTAGGGCCTGTAACTGAACCTGTTTCTGTTTCTACTGTGTCATTAGGGCCTGTAACTGAACCTGTTTCTGTTTCTACTGTGTCATTAGGGCCTGTAACTGAACCTGTTTCTACTGTGTGCATTAGGGCCTGTAACTGAACCTGTTTCTGTTTCTACTGTGTCATTAGGGCCTGTAACTGAACCTGTTTCTACTGTGTGCATTAGGGCCTGTAACTGAACCTGTTTCTGTTTCTACTGTGTGCATTAAGGCCTGTAACTGAACCTGTTTCTTTTTCTACTGTGTCATTAGGGCCTGTAACTTAACCTGTTTCTGTTTCTACTGGGTCATTAGGGCCTGTAACTGAACCTGTTTCTGTTTCTACTGTGTCATTAGGGCCTGAAACTGAACCTGTTTCTGTTTCTGTTTATACTGTGTCATTAGGGCCTGTAACTGAACCTGTTTCTGTTTCTACTGTGTCATTAGGGCCTGTAACTGAACCTGTTTCTGTTTCTACTGTGTGCATTAGGGCCTGTAACTGAACCTGTTTCTACTGTGTCATTAGGGCCTGTAACTGAACCTGTTTCTGTTTCTACTGTGTCATTAGGGCCTGTAACTGAACCTGTTTCTGTTTCTACTGTGTCATTAGGGCCTGTAACTGAACCTGTTTCTGTTTCTACTGTGTGCATTAGGGCCTGTAACTGAACCTGTTTCTGTTTCTACTGTGTCATTAGGGCCTGTAACTGAACCTGTTTCTGTTTCTACTGTGTCATTAGGTCCTGTAACTTAACCTGTTTCTGTTTCTACTGTGTCATTAGGGCCTGTAACTGAACCTGTTTCTACTGTGTGCATTAGGGCCTGTAACTGAACCTGTTTCTGTTTCTACTGTGTCATTAGGGCCTTTAACTTAACCTGTTTCTGTTTCTACTGTGTCATTAGGGCCTCTAACTAAACCTGTTTCTGTTTCTGTTTCTACTGTGTGCATTAGGACCTGTAACTGAACCTGTTTCTGTTTCTACTGTGTCATTAGGACCTGTAACTGAACCTTTTCCTACTTTGTGCATTAGGGCCTGTAACCGAACCTGTTTCTGTTTCTACTGTGTGCATTAGGACCTGTAACTGAACCTGTTTCTGTTTCTACTCTTTCATTTGGGCCTCTATCTAAACCTGTTTCTGTTTCTACAGTGTGCATTAGGGCCTGTAACTGAACCTGTTTCTGTTTCTACTGTGTCATTAGGACCTGTAACTGAACCTTTTCCTACTTTGTGCATTAGGGCCTGTAACCGAACCTGTTTCTGTTTCTACTGTGTGCATTAGGACCTGTAACTGAACCTGTTTCTGTTTCTACTCTTTCATTTGGGCCTCTATCTAAACCTGTTTCTGTTTCTACAGTGTGCATTAGGGCCTGTAACTGAACCTATTTCTGTTTCTACTGTGTGCATTAGGGCCTGTAACTGAACCTGTTTCTGTTTCTACTGTGTCATTAGGACCTGTAACTGAACCTTTTCCTACTTTGTGCATTAGGGCCTGTAACCGAACCTGTTTCTGTTTCTACTGTGTGCATTAGGACCTGTAACTGAACCTGTTTCTGTTTCTACTCTTTCATTTGGGCCTCTATCTAAACCTGTTTCTGTTTCTACAGTGTGCATTAGGGCCTGTAACTGAACCTATTTCTGTTTCTACTGTGTGCATTAGGGCCTGTAACTGAACCTGTTTCTGTTTCTACTGTGTCATTAGGACCTGTAACTGAACCTTTTCCTACTTTGTGCATTAGGGCCTGTAACCGAACCTGTTTCTGTTTCTACTGTGTGCATTAGGACCTGTAACTGAACCTGTTTCTGTTTCTACTCTTTCATTTGGGCCTCTATCTAAACCTGTTTCTGTTTCTACTGTGTCATTAGGGCCTGTAACTGATCCTGTTTCTACTGTGTGCATTAGGGCCTGTAACTGAACCTGTTTCTGTTTCTACTGTGTCATTAGGGCCTGTAACTGAACCTGTTTCTACTGTGTCATTAGGGCCTGTAACTGAACCTGTTTCTGTTTCTACTGTGTCATTAGGACCTGTAACTGAACCTTTTCCTACTTTGTGCATTAGGGCCTGTAACCGAACCTGTTTCTGTTTCTACTGTGTGCATTAGGACCTGTAAATGAACCTGTTTCTGTTTCTACTCTTTCATTTGGGCCTCTATCTAAACCTGTTTCTGTTTCTACAGTGTGCATTAGGGCCTGTAACTGAACCTATTTCTGTTTCTACTGTGTGCATTAGGGCCTGTAACTGAACCTGTTTCTGTTTCTACTGTGTCATTAGGACCTGTAACTGAACCTTTTCCTACTTTGTGCATTAGGGCCTGTAACCGAACCTGTTTCTGTTTCTACTGTGTGCATTAGGACCTGTAACTGAACCTGTTTCTGTTTCTACTCTTTCATTTGGGCCTCTATCTAAACCTGTTTCTGTTTCTACTGTGTCATTAGGGCCTGTAACTGAACCTGTTTCTGTTTCTACTGTGTCATTAGGGCCTGTAACTGAACCTGTTTCTGTTTCTACTGTGTGCATTAGGGCCTGTAACTGAACCTGTTTCTACTGTGTCATTAGGGCATGTAACTGAACCTGTTTCTGTTTCTACTGTGTCATTAGGGCCTGTAACTGAACCTGTTTCTACTGTGTGCATTAGGGCCTGTAACTGAACCTGTTTCTGTTTCTACTGTGTCATTAGGGCCTGTAACTGAACCTGTTTCTGTTTCTACTGTGTCATTAGGGCCTGTAACTGAACCTGTTTCTGTTTCTACTGTGTCATTAGGGCCTGTAACTGAACCTGTTTCTACTGTGTGCATTAGGGCCTGTAACTGAACCTGTTTCTGTTTCTACTGTGTCATTAGGGCCTGTAACTGAACCTGTTTCTACTGTGTGCATTAGGGCCTGTAACTGAACCTGTTTCTGTTTCTACTGTGTGCATTAAGGCCTGTAACTGAACCTGTTTCTTTTTCTACTGTGTCATTAGGGCCTGTAACTTAACCTGTTTCTGTTTCTACTGGGTCATTAGGGCCTGTAACTGAACCTGTTTCTGTTTCTACTGTGTCATTAGGGCCTGAAACTGAACCTGTTTCTGTTTCTGTTTATACTGTGTCATTAGGGCCTGTAACTGAACCTGTTTCTGTTTCTACTGTGTCATTAGGGCCTGTAACTGAACCTGTTTCTGTTTCTACTGTGTGCATTAGGGCCTGTAACTGAACCTGTTTCTACTGTGTCATTAGGGCCTGTAACTGAACCTGTTTCTGTTTCTACTGTGTCATTAGGGCCTGTAACTGAACCTGTTTCTGTTTCTACTGTGTCATTAGGGCCTGTAACTGAACCTGTTTCTGTTTCTACTGTGTGCATTAGGGCCTGTAACTGAACCTGTTTCTGTTTCTACTGTGTCATTAGGGCCTGTAACTGAACCTGTTTCTGTTTCTACTGTGTCATTAGGTCCTGTAACTTAACCTGTTTCTGTTTCTACTGTGTCATTAGGGCCTGTAACTGAACCTGTTTCTACTGTGTGCATTAGGGCCTGTAACTGAACCTGTTTCTGTTTCTACTGTGTCATTAGGGCCTTTAACTTAACCTGTTTCTGTTTCTACTGTGTCATTAGGGCCTCTAACTAAACCTGTTTCTGTTTCTGTTTCTACTGTGTGCATTAGGACCTGTAACTGAACCTGTTTCTGTTTCTACTGTGTCATTAGGACCTGTAACTGAACCTTTTCCTACTTTGTGCATTAGGGCCTGTAACCGAACCTGTTTCTGTTTCTACTGTGTGCATTAGGACCTGTAACTGAACCTGTTTCTGTTTCTACTCTTTCATTTGGGCCTCTATCTAAACCTGTTTCTGTTTCTACAGTGTGCATTAGGGCCTGTAACTGAACCTGTTTCTGTTTCTACTGTGTCATTAGGACCTGTAACTGAACCTTTTCCTACTTTGTGCATTAGGGCCTGTAACCGAACCTGTTTCTGTTTCTACTGTGTGCATTAGGACCTGTAACTGAACCTGTTTCTGTTTCTACTCTTTCATTTGGGCCTCTATCTAAACCTGTTTCTGTTTCTACAGTGTGCATTAGGGCCTGTAACTGAACCTATTTCTGTTTCTACTGTGTGCATTAGGGCCTGTAACTGAACCTGTTTCTGTTTCTACTGTGTCATTAGGACCTGTAACTGAACCTTTTCCTACTTTGTGCATTAGGGCCTGTAACCGAACCTGTTTCTGTTTCTACTGTGTGCATTAGGACCTGTAACTGAACCTGTTTCTGTTTCTACTCTTTCATTTGGGCCTCTATCTAAACCTGTTTCTGTTTCTACAGTGTGCATTAGGGCCTGTAACTGAACCTATTTCTGTTTCTACTGTGTGCATTAGGGCCTGTAACTGAACCTGTTTCTGTTTCTACTGTGTCATTAGGACCTGTAACTGAACCTTTTCCTACTTTGTGCATTAGGGCCTGTAACCGAACCTGTTTCTGTTTCTACTGTGTGCATTAGGACCTGTAACTGAACCTGTTTCTGTTTCTACTCTTTCATTTGGGCCTCTATCTAAACCTGTTTCTGTTTCTACTGTGTCATTAGGGCCTGTAACTGAACCTGTTTCTACTGTGTGCATTAGGGCCTGTAACTGAACCTGTTTCTGTTTCTACTGTGTCATTAGGGCCTGTAACTGAACCTGTTTCTACTGTGTCATTAGGGCCTGTAACTGAACCTGTTTCTGTTTCTACTGTGTCATTAGGACCTGTAACTGAACCTTTTCCTACTTTGTGCATTAGGGCCTGTAACCGAACCTGTTTCTGTTTCTACTGTGTGCATTAGGACCTGTAAATGAACCTGTTTCTGTTTCTACTCTTTCATTTGGGCCTCTATCTAAACCTGTTTCTGTTTCTACAGTGTGCATTAGGGCCTGTAACTGAACCTATTTCTGTTTCTACTGTGTGCATTAGGGCCTGTAACTGAACCTGTTTCTGTTTCTACTGTGTCATTAGGACCTGTAACTGAACCTTTTCCTACTTTGTGCATTAGGGCCTGTAACCGAACCTGTTTCTGTTTCTACTGTGTGCATTAGGACCTGTAACTGAACCTGTTTCTGTTTCTACTCTTTCATTTGGGCCTCTATCTAAACCTGTTTCTGTTTCTACTGTGTCATTAGGGCCTGTAACTGAACCTGTTTCTGTTTCTACTGTGTCATTAGGGCCTGTAACTGAACCTGTTTCTGTTTCTACTGTGTGCATTAGGGCCTGTAACTGAACCTGTTTCTACTGTGTCATTAGGGCATGTAACTGAACCTGTTTCTGTTTCTACTGTGTCATTAGGGCCTGTAACTGAACCTGTTTCTACTGTGTGCATTAGGGCCTGTAACTGAACCTGTTTCTGTTTCTACTGTGTCATTAGGGCCTGTAACTGAACCTGTTTCTGTTTCTACTGTGTCATTAGGGCCTGTAACTGAACCTGTTTCTGTTTCTACTGTGTCATTAGGGCCTGTAACTGAACTTGTTTCTGTTTCTACTGTGTCATTAGGGCCTGTAACTTAACCTGTTTCTACTGTGTGCATCAGGGCCTGTAACTGAACCTGTTTCTGTTTCTACTGTGTCATTAGGACCTGTAACTGAACCTGTTTCTGTTTCTACTGTGTCATTAGGGCCTGTAACTGAACCTGTTTCTACTGTGTGCATTAGGGCCTGTAACTGAACCTGTTTCTGTTTCTACTGTGTCATTAGGGCCTGTAACTGAACCTGTTTCTACTGTGTGCATTAGGGCCTGTAACTGAACCTGTTTCTGTTTCTACTGTGTGCATTAAGGCCTGTAACTGAACCTGTTTCTTTTTCTACTGTGTCATTAGGGCCTGTAACTTAACCTGTTTCTGTTTCTACTGGGTCATTAGGGCCTGTAACTGAACCTGTTTCTGTTTCTACTGTGTCATTAGGGCCTGAAACTGAACCTGTTTCTGTTTCTGTTTATACTGTATCATTAGGGCCTGTAACTGAACCTGTTTCTGTTTCTACTGTGTCATTAGGGCCTGTAACTGAACCTGTTTCTGTTTCTACTGTGTGCATTAGGGCCTGTAACTGAACCTGTTTCTACTGTGTCATTAGGGCCTGTAACTGAACCTGTTTCTGTTTCTACTGTGTCATTAGGGCCTGTAACTGAACCTGTTTCTGTTTCTACTGTGTCATTAGGGCCTGTAACTGAACCTGTTTCTGTTTCTACTGTGTGCATTAGGGCCTGTAACTGAACCTGTTTCTGTTTCTACTGTGTCATTAGGGCCTGTAACTGAACCTGTTTCTGTTTCTACTGTGTCATTAGGTCCTGTAACTTAACCTGTTTCTGTTTCTACTGTGTCATTAGGGCCTGTAACTGAACCTGTTTCTACTGTGTGCATTAGGGCCTGTAACTGAACCTGTTTCTGTTTCTACTGTGTCATTAGGGCCTTTAACTTAACCTGTTTCTGTTTCTACTGTGTCATTAGGGCCTCTAACTAAACCTGTTTCTGTTTCTGTTTCTACTGTGTGCATTAGGGCCTGTAACTGAACCTGTTTCTGTTTCTACTGTGTCATTAGGACCTGTAACTGAACCTTTTCCTACTTTGTGCATTAGGGCCTGTAACCGAACCTGTTTCTGTTTCTACTGTGTGCATTAGGACCTGTAACTGAACCTGTTTCTGTTTCTACTCTTTCATTTGGGCCTCTATCTAAACCTGTTTCTGTTTCTACAGTGTGCATTAGGGCCTGTAACTGAACCTGTTTCTGTTTCTACTGTGTCATTAGGACCTGTAACTGAACCTTTTCCTACTTTGTGCATTAGGGCCTGTAACCGAACCTGTTTCTGTTTCTACTGTGTGCATTAGGACCTGTAACTGAACCTGTTTCTGTTTCTACTCTTTCATTTGGGCCTCTATCTAAACCTGTTTCTGTTTCTACAGTGTGCATTAGGGCCTGTAACTGAACCTATTTCTGTTTCTACTGTGTGCATTAGGGCCTGTAACTGAACCTGTTTCTGTTTCTACTGTGTCATTAGGACCTGTAACTGAACCTTTTCCTACTTTGTGCATTAGGGCCTGTAACCGAACCTGTTTCTGTTTCTACTGTGTGCATTAGGACCTGTAACTGAACCTGTTTCTGTTTCTACTCTTTCATTTGGGCCTCTATCTAAACCTGTTTCTGTTTCTACAGTGTGCATTAGGGCCTGTAACTGAACCTATTTCTGTTTCTACTGTGTGCATTAGGGCCTGTAACTGAACCTGTTTCTGTTTCTACTGTGTCATTAGGACCTGTAACTGAACCTTTTCCTACTTTGTGCATTAGGGCCTGTAACCGAACCTGTTTCTGTTTCTACTGTGTGCATTAGGACCTGTAACTGAACCTGTTTCTGTTTCTACTCTTTCATTTGGGCCTCTATCTAAACCTGTTTCTGTTTCTACTGTGTCATTAGGGCCTGTAACTGAACCTGTTTCTACTGTGTGCATTAGGGCCTGTAACTGAACCTGTTTCTGTTTCTACTGTGTCATTAGGGCCTGTAACTGAACCTGTTTCTACTGTGTCATTAGGGCCTGTAACTGAACCTGTTTCTGTTTCTACTGTGTCATTAGGACCTGTAACTGAACCTTTTCCTACTTTGTGCATTAGGGCCTGTAACCGAACCTGTTTCTGTTTCTACTGTGTGCATTAGGACCTGTAACTGAACCTGTTTCTGTTTCTACTCTTTCATTTGGGCCTCTATCTAAACCTGTTTCTGTTTCTACAGTGTGCATTAGGGCCTGTAACTGAACCTATTTCTGTTTCTACTGTGTGCATTAGGGCCTGTAACTGAACCTGTTTCTGTTTCTACTGTGTCATTAGGACCTGTAACTGAACCTTTTCCTACTTTGTGCATTAGGGCCTGTAACCGAACCTGTTTCTGTTTCTACTGTGTGCATTAGGACCTGTAACTGAACCTGTTTCTGTTTCTACTCTTTCATTTGGGCCTCTATCTAAACCTGTTTCTGTTTCTACTGTGTCATTAGGGCCTGTAACTGAACCTGTTTCTGTTTCTACTGTGTCATTAGGGCCTGTAACTGAACCTGTTTCTGTTTCTACTGTGTGCATTAGGGCCTGTAACTGAACCTGTTTCTACTGTGTCATTAGGGCCTGTAACTGAACCTGTTTCTGTTTCTACTGTGTCATTAGGGCCTGTAACTGAACCTGTTTCTGTTTCTACTGTGTCATTAGGGCCTGTAACTGAACCTGTTTCTGTTTCTACTGTGTGCATTAGGGCCTGTAACTGAACCTGTTTCTGTTTCTACTGTGTCATTAGGGCCTGTAACTGAACCTGTTTCTGTTTCTACTGTGTCATTAGGTCCTGTAACTTAACCTGTTTCTGATTCTACTGTGTCATTAGGGCCTGTAACTGAACCTGTTTCTACTGTGTGCATTAGGGCCTGTAACTGAACCTGTTTCTGTTTCTACTGTGTCATTAGGGCCTTTAACTTAACCTGTTTCTGTTTCTACTGTGTCATTAGGGCCTCTAACTAAACCTGTTTCTGTTTCTGTTTCTACTGTGTGCATTAGGGCCTGTAACTGAACCTGTTTCTGTTTCTACTGTGTCATTAGGACCTGTAACTGAACCTTTTCCTACTTTGTGCATTAGGGCCTGTAACCGAACCTGTTTCTGTTTCTACTGTGTGCATTAGGACCTGTAACTGAACCTGTTTCTTTTTCTACTCTTTCATTTGGGCCTCTATCTAAACCTGTTTCTGTTTCTACAGTGTGCATTAGGGCCTGTAACTGAACCTGTTTCTGTTTCTACTGTGTCATTAGGACCTGTAACTGAACCTTTTCCTACTTTGTGCATTAGGGCCTGTAACCGAACCTGTTTCTGTTTCTACTGTGTGCATTAGGACCTGTAACTGAACCTGTTTCTGTTTCTACTCTTTCATTTGGGCCTCTATCTAAACCTGTTTCTGTTTCTACAGTGTGCATTAGGGCCTGTAACTGAACCTATTTCTGTTTCTACTGTGTGCATTAGGGCCTGTAACTGAACCTGTTTCTGTTTCTACTGTGTCATTAGGACCTGTAACTGAACCTTTTCCTACTTTGTGCATTAGGGCCTGTAACCGAACCTGTTTCTGTTTCTACTGTGTGCATTAGGACCTGTAACTGAACCTGTTTCTGTTTCTACTCTTTCATTTGGGCCTCTATCTAAACCTGTTTCTGTTTCTACAGTGTGCATTAGGGCCTGTAACTGAACCTATTTCTGTTTCTACTGTGTGCATTAGGGCCTGTAACTGAACCTGTTTCTGTTTCTACTGTGTCATTAGGACCTGTAACTGAACCTTTTCCTACTTTGTGCATTAGGGCCTGTAACCGAACCTGTTTCTGTTTCTACTGTGTGCATTAGGACCTGTAACTGAACCTGTTTCTGTTTCTACTCTTTCATTTGGGCCTCTATCTAAACCTGTTTCTGTTTCTACTGTGTCATTAGGGCCTGTAACTGAACCTGTTTCTACTGTGTGCATTAGGGCCTGTAACTGAACCTGTTTCTGTTTCTACTGTGTCATTAGGGCCTGTAACTGAACCTGTTTCTACTGTGTCATTAGGGCCTGTAACTGAACCTGTTTCTGTTTCTACTGTGTCATTAGGACCTGTAACTGAACCTTTTCCTACTTTGTGCATTAGGGCCTGTAACCGAACCTGTTTCTGTTTCTACTGTGTGCATTAGGACCTGTAACTGAACCTGTTTCTGTTTCTACTCTTTCATTTGGGCCTCTATCTAAGCCTGTTTCTGTTTCTACAGTGTGCATTAGGGCCTGTAACTGAACCTATTTCTGTTTCTACTGTGTGCATTAGGGCCTGTAACTGAACCTGTTTCTGTTACTACTGTGTCATTAGGACCTGTAACTGAACCTTTTCCTACTTTGTGCATTAGGGCCTGTAACCGAACCTGTTTCTGTTTCTACTGTGTGCATTAGGACCTGTAACTGAACCTGTTTCTGTTTCTACTCTTTCATTTGGGCCTCTATCTAAACCTGTTTCTGTTTCTACTGTGTCATTAGGGCCTGTAACTGAACCTGTTTCTACTGTGTGCATTAGGGCCTGTAACTGAACCTGTTTCTGTTTCTACTGTGTCATTAGGGCCTGTAACTGAACCTGTTTCTACTGTGTCATTAGGGCCTGTAACTGAACCTGTTTCTGTTTCTACTGTGTCATTAGGGCCGGTAACTGAACCTGTTTCTACTGTGTGCATTAGGGCCTGTAACTGAACCTGTTTCTGTTTCTACTGTGTCATTAGGGCCTGTAACTGAACCTGTTTCTACTGTGTCATTAGGGCCTGTAACTGAACCTGTTTCTGTTTCTACTGTGTCATTAGGGCCTGTAACTGAACCTGTTTCTGTTTCTACTGTGTCATTAGGGCCTGTAACTGAACCTATTTCTGTTTCTACTGTGTGCATTAGGGCCTGTAACTGAACCTGTTTCTGTTTCTACTGTGTCATTAGGGCCTGTAACTGAACCTGTTTCTGTTTCTACTGTGTCATTAGGGCCTGTAACTGAACCTGTTTCTGTTTCTACTGTGTCATTAGGGCCTGTAACTGAACCTGTTTCTGTTTCTACTGTGTCATTAGGACCTGTAACTTAACCTTTTTCTGTTTCTACTGTGTCATTAGGGCCTGTAACTGAACTTGTTTCTGTTTCTACTGTGTCATTAGGGCCTGTAACTGAACCTGTTTCTGTTTCTACTGTGTGCAATAAGGCCTGTAACTGAACCTGTTTCTGTTTCTCCTGTGTCATTAGGGCCTGTAACTGAACCTGTTTCTGGTTCTACTGTGTGCATTAGGGCCTGTAACTTAACCTGTTTCTGTTTCTACTGTGTGCATTAGGACCTGTAACGGAACCTGTTTCTGTTTCTACTGTGTCATTAGGGCCTGTACCTGAACCTGTTTCTGTTTCTACTGTGTCATTAGGACCTGTAACTGAACCTGTTTCTACTGTGTGCATTAGGGCCTGTAACTGAACCTGTTTCTGTTTCTACTGTGTCATTAGGGCCTGTAACTGAACCTGTTTATACTGTGTTATTAGGGCCTGTAACTGAACCTGTTTCTACTGTGTCATTAGGGCCTGTAACTGAACCTGTTTCTGTTTCTACTGTGTCATTAGGACCTGTAACTTAACCTGTTTCTGTTTCTACTGTGTCATTAGGGCCTGT
The DNA here is from genome assembly GCF_964263955.1 of Coregonus lavaretus. Lineage (NCBI taxonomy): Eukaryota > Metazoa > Chordata > Actinopteri > Salmoniformes > Salmonidae > Coregonus > Coregonus lavaretus. The sequence goes on along the minus strand of NW_028164497.1, from coordinate 3,498 downwards.
AACTGAACCTGTTTCTGTTTCTACTGTGTGCATTAGGACCTGTAACTGAACCTGTTTCTGTTTCTACTGTGTGCATTAGGGCCTGTAACTGAACCTGTTTCTACTGTGTGCATTAGGGCCTGTAACTGAACCTTTTTCTACTGTGTCATTAGGGCCTGTAGCTGAACCTGTTTCTGTTTCTACTGTGTGCATTAGGGCCTGTAACTGAACCTGTTTCTACTGTGTCATTAGGGCCTGTAACTGAACCTGTTTCTGTTTCTACTGTCTGCATTAGGGCCTGTAACTGAACCTGTTTCTACTGTGTCATTAGGGCCTGTAACTGAACCTGTTTCTGTTTCTACTGTGTCATTAGGGCCTGTAACTGAACCTGTTTCTGTTTCTACTGTGTCATTAGGACCTGTAATGAACCTGTTTCTGTTTCTACTGTGTCATTAGGGCCTGTAACTGAACCTGTTTCTGTTTCTACTGTGTCATTAGGGCCTGAAACTGAACCTGTTTCTACTGTGTGCATTAGGGCCTGTAACTGAACCTGTTTCTGTTTCTACTGTGTCATTAGGGCCTGTAACTGAACCTGTTTATACTGTGTTATTAGGGCCTGTAACTGAACCTGTTTCTACTGTGTCATTAGGGCCTGTAACTGAACCTGTTTCTGTTTCTACTGTGTCATTAGGACCTGTAACTTAACCTGTTTCTGTTTCTACTGTGTCATTAGGGCCTGTAACTGAACTTGTTTCTGTTTCTACTGTGTCATTAAGGCCTGTACCTGAACCTCTTTCTGTTTCTACTGTGTTATTAGGGCCTGTAACTGAACCTGTTTCTACTGTGTGCATTAGGGCCTGTAACTGAACCTGTTTCTGTTTCTCCTGTGTCATTAGGGCCTGTAACTGAACCTGTTTCTGTTTCTACTGTGTGCATTAGGGCCTGTAACTTAACCTGTTTCTGTTTCTACTGTGTGCATTAGGACCTGTAACTGAACCTGTTTCTGTTTCTACTGTGTCATTAGGGCCTGTACCTGAACCTGTTTCTGTTTCTACTGTGTCATTAGGACCTGTAACTGAACCTGTTTCTACTGTGTGCATTAGGGCCTGTAACTGAACCTGTTTCTGTTTCTACTGTGTCATTAGGGCCTGTAACTGAACCTGTTTCTGTTTCTACTGTGTCATTAGGACCTGTAACTTAACCTGTTTCTGTTTCTACTGTGTCATTAGGGCCTGTAACTGAACCTGTTTCTGTTTCTACTGTGTGCATTAGGACCTGTAACTGAACCTGTTTCTTTTTCTACTGTGTGCATTAGGGCCTGTAACTGAACCTGTTTCTACTGTGTGCATTAGGGCCTGTAACTGAACATGTTTCTACTGTGTCATTAGGGCCTGTAGCTGAACCTGTTTCTGTTTCTACTGTGTGCATTAGGGCCTGTAACTGAACCTGTTTCTACTGTGTCATTAGGGCCTGTAACTGAACCTGTTTCTGTTTCTACTGTCTGCATTAGGGCCTGTAACTGAACCTGTTTCTACTGTGTCATTAGGGCCTGTAACTGAACCTGTTTCTGTTTCTACTGTGTCATTAGGGCCTGTAACTGAACCTGTTTCTGTTTCTACTGTGTCATTAGGACCTGTAATGAACCTGTTTCTGTTTCTACTGTGTCATTAGGGCCTGTAACTGAACCTGTTTCTGTTTCTACTGTTTCATTAGGGCCTGAAACTGAACCTGTTTCTGTTTCTACTGTGTCATTAGGGCCTGTAACTGAACCTGTTTCTGTTTCTACTGTGTCATTAGGACCTGTAACTGAACCTGTTTCTGTTTCTACTGTGTCATTAGGACCTGTAATGAACCTGTTTCTGTTTCTACTGTGTGCATTAGGGCCTGTAACTGAACCTGTTTCTGTTTCTACTGTGTCATTAGGACCTGTAATGAACCTGTTTCTGTTTCTACTGTGTCATTAGGGCCTGTAACTGAACCTGTTTCTACTGTGTCATTAGGGCCTGTAGCTGAACCTGTTTCTGTTTCTACTGTGTCATTAGGGCCTGTAACTGAACCTGTTTCTGTTTCTACTGTGTCATTAGGGCTTGTAGCTGAACCTGTTTCTGTTTCTACTGTGTCATTAGGACCTGTAACTTAACCTGTTTCTACTTTGTCATTAGGGCCTGTAACTGAACCTGTTTCTGTTTCTACTGTGTCATTAGGGCCTGTAACTGAACCTGTTTATACTGTGTCATTAGGGCCTGAAACTGAACCTGTTTCTGTTTCTACTGTGTCATTAGGGCCTGTAACTGAACCTGTTTCTGTTTCTACTGTGTGCATTAGGGCCTGTAACTGAACCTGTTTCTACTGTGTCATTAGGACCTGTAACTGAACCTGTTTCTACTGTGTTATTAGGGCCTGTAACTGAACCTGTTTCTGTTTATACTGTGTCATTAGGGCCTGTAACTGAACCTGTTTATACTGTGTCATTAGGGCCTGTAACTGAACCTGTTTATACTGTGTTATTAGGGCCTGTAACTGAACCTGTTTCTACTGTGTTATTAGGGCCTGTAACTGAACCTGTTTCTGTTTCTACTGTGTCATTAGGGCCTGTAACTGAACCTGTTTCTGTTTCTACTGTGTCATTAGGGCCTGTAACTGAACCTGTTTCTGTTTCTACTGTGTCATTAGGGCCTGTAACTGAACCTGTTTCTGTTTATACTGTGTCATTCAATTCATGTTGTTCCTACTACCAGATAAAGTGAAATATTCCTCGATATTAAAATGGACATGACGAGCTGCTAATAATAATAAAAACGCAGGGCTGTGTTTAAAACGCAGGGCTGTCTGTCCACTCGGCTCCTCATTCATTGCAGCTGCAGCGCTAGTGGAAGTAGCGAGAAACGTGTTCTAAATTGTAATATTGTTGAATAAAAACAGTGTTGACAATGGTGAAATACAAACTTAAACATGAACTGACTCATAAAAACTTTGCTGGATTCTTTGACAGTCTCTCTGTGGTCATGGTTTTAAAAGTGATTAAATCTCACATCAAACTTTGCTGTGTCCGGGGTCGTGGGTCGCTCTGTAGGCACCATGATTTGAGCTATCCGATTGGCCAGCGCAGTAGGCGAACTCTAGACACAGATCTCCGAGTTTGATTTTTTCCGACAAATGGTTCAAAATGGGAACACTTTGCTTACTCGGCTTCTGAATCAAGTGCTGTCACCGCCAATTTTAAAAAAGGGGGCGCAAGTCTTTATCGTTGGCTTTTCTACAGAAATGTTTGGGGTTGGTTTTGGATTGAAAGAGAGGAAAGGAGAGGAGAGGAGAGGAAGTTCATTCCTGCTTCATGAATCACATTGAAACAGATGCCCCCGCTTCTCTATCTCACGTCCCTTGCCAGAAACTCATTTCCAGCAGTAACAGCAAAGCCCCCTCTTTCATCTCCTCTCCTCCCCTCCCCTCCCCACCCCTCCTCTCCCTTCTTCCACCACTCCTCCCCCTCCCCTCCCCTCCCCACCTCTCCTCTCCCTT
>NW_028164498.1:0-24207 GCF_964263955.1 Coregonus lavaretus | reverse complement strand
CAACCCCAAAAAGGCCTATGGTGTTGATGGTATCCTCAATGAAAATGATAAAATATACCGACCACAAATTCCAATTGGCTATACTTAAACTCTTTACCATCATCCTTAGCTCTGGCATCTTCCCCAATATTTGGAACCAAGGACTGATCACCCCAATCCACAAAAGTGGAGACAAATTTGACCCCAAATAACTACCGTGGGATATGCGTCAAGAGCAACCTTGGGAAAATCCTCTGCATATCATTAACAGCAGACTAGTTCATTTCCTCAGTGGAAACAATGTACTGAGCAAATGTCAAATGGGCTTTTTACCAAATTACCATACGACAGACCACGTATTCACCCTGCACACCCTAATTGGCAAACAAACAAACCAAAACAAAGGCAACATGCGTTGTTGATTTCAAAAATTCAAATTGATGGAAAGTGGTGTTCGGGGAAAAACATATGACATTATAAAATCCATGTACATAAACAACAAGTGTGCGGTTAAAATAGGCAAAAAACACACACATTTCTTTCCACAGGACCGTGGGGGTGAGACAGGGATGCAGTTTAAGCCCCACCCTCTTCAACATATTTATAAACAAATTGGCGAGGGCATTAGAACAGTTTGCAGCACCCGGCCTCACCCTACTAGAATCTGAAGTCAAATGTCTACTGTTTGCTGATGATCTGGTGCTTCTGTCACCAACCAAGGAGGGCCTACAGCAGCACCTAGATCTTCTGTACAGATTCTGTCAGACCTGGGCCCTGACAGTACATCTCAGTAAGACAAAAATAATGGTGTTTCCAAAAAAGGTCCAGTTGCCAGACCACAAATACAAATTCCATCTAGACACAGTTGCCCTAGAGCACACAAAAAACTATACATACCTCGGCCTAAACATCAAGAAGGGCCTTCTATGCCATCAAAAGAACATAAATTTGACATACCAATTAGGATTTGGCTAAAAATACTTTAATCAGTTATAGAACCCATTTCCTTTATGGTTGTGAGGTCTGGGGTCCGCTCACCAACCAAGAATTCACAAAATGGGAGAAATACCAAATTGAGATTTTGCATGCAGAATTCTGCAAAATATCCTCAGTGTACAACAAAAAACACAAAATAAATGCATGCAGAGCAGAATTAGAACGATACCCGCTAATGATCAAAATCCAGAAAAGAGCCGTTAAATTCTATAACCACTTAAAAGGAAGCGATTCCCAAACCTTCCATAACCAAAGCCTACAGAGAGATACATTTGGAGAAGAGTCCCCTAAGAAAGCTGGTCTTGGGGCTCTGTTCACAAACACAAACAGACCCCACAGAGCCCCAGGACAACAACACAATTAGACCCAACCAAATCATGAGAAAACAAAAAGATAATTATTTGACACATCGGAAAAGAATTAACAAAAAGGCAGAGCAAACTAGAATGCTATTTGGCCCAAAACCAAATAGCACAGTGGTCAGAATACCTGACCACTGTGACTCACCCAAACTTAAGGAAAGCTTTGACTATGTACAGACTCAGTGAGCATAGCCTTGCTATTGAGAACGGCCGCCGTAGGCAGACCTGGCTCTCAAGAGAAGACAGGCTATGTGCACACTGCCCACAAAATGAGGTGGAAACTGGAAGCTGCACTTCCTAACCTTCTGCCAAATGTACGACCATTTGAATTGAATTGAATTGAAAGACACACAGTGTGCCATCACAGCAGCAAGATTTGTGACCTGTTGCCATTGTTACAACACTGTATATATATACATAATATGACATTTGAAAAGTCTTTATTCTTTTGGAACTTCTAAGTGCAATGTTTACTGTTAATATTCATTGTTTATTTCACTTTTGTTTACTATCTACTTCACTTGCTTTGGCAATGTTAACATACGTTGCACATGCTAATAAAGCCCTTAAATTGAATTGAATTGAATTGAATTGAGAGAGAGAGAGGAGGGAGAGAGAGAGAGAGAGAGAGAGAGAGAGAGAGAGAGAGAGAGAGAGAGAGAGAGAGAGAGAGAGAGAGAGAGGAGAGAGAGAAGAGAGCGAGAGAGAGTGAGAGAGAGAGCTAGATAGAGAGAGAGAGAGAGAGAGAGAGAGAGAGAGAGAGAGAGAGAGAGAGAGAGAGAGAGAAAGACAGAGAGAGAGAGCAGAATTAGGCGATACCCGCTAATTATCAAAATCCAGAAAAGAGCCGTTAAATTCTATAACCACTTAAAAGGAAGCGATTCCCAAACCTTCCTTAACAAAGCCATCACCTACAGAGATATGAACTTGGAGAAGAGTCCCCTAAGTAAGCTGGTCCTGGGGCTCTGTTCACAAACACAAACAGACCCCACAGAGCCCCAGGACAACAACAACAACACAATTAGACCCAACCAAATCATGAGAAAACAAAAAGAGAATTACTTGACACATTGGAAAGAACAAACAAAAATTTTGAAAACAAACCATATTTTGATAAACTCTCTTATCTACTGGGTGAAAAACCACAGTGTGCCATCACAGCAGCAAGATTTGTGACCTGTTGCCATAAGAAAAGGGCAACCAGTGAAGAACAAACACCATTGTAAATACAACCCATATTTATGTTGATTTATTTTCCCATTTGTACTTGAACTATTTGCACATTGTTACAACACTGTATATATATACATAATATGACATTTGAAATGTCTTTATTCTTTTGGAACTTCTGGAGTGTAATGTTTACTGTTAATATTTATTGTTTATTTCACTTTTGTTTACTATCTACTTCACTTGCTTTGGCAATGTTAACATATGTTTCCCATGACAATAAAGCCCTTAAATTGAAATTGAATTGAATTGAGAGAGAGAAAGACAGACAGAGAGAGAGAGAGAGAGAGAGAAAGACAGAGAGAGAGAGAAAGACAGAGAGAGAAAGAGAAAGAGAGAGAGAGAAAGAGAGAGAGAAAGAGAGAGAGAGCGAGAAAGAGAGAGAGAGAGAGAGAGAAAGACAGAGAGAGAAAGAGAGAGAGAAAGAGAGAGAAAAAGAGAGCGAGAGAGAGAGAGTGAGAGAAAGCGAGAGAGAGAGCGAGAAAGACAGAGAGAGAGAGAGAGAGAGAGAGAGAGAGAGAGAGAGAGAGAGAGAAAGACAGAGAGACAGAGAGACAGAGAGACAGAGAGACAGAGGGTAGTTTATCCTTCTACTCTGTCTCTCACCTCTTTTTCTTTATCTCTCTCTCACACCAAAACCAGGTCTTTACAAAGATACACAGTCCCATAGCATCTATCAGGCATGTGAACATCTAACTGGCGCATCTGGAAGGGCCTATACATTTGAGTGTGTGTGTTTGTGTGTGTGTGTGTGTGTTGGCCCTCCACAACTCAGCCCCTTCACACCTTATTAGTGACATTTGTCATTCAGTGGGACAGAGACAGAGGGGAAGAGTGTTGATGTGACACCACAACAATCCTCTCTCCTATGGCTCTCTCTGTCTGCGTCCTAAATGTCACAATTTTCCCAACATAGATAGTGCACTACTTTTGCCCAGGGCCAACACCCAAAGTAGTGCACTATATAGGGAATAGGGTGCCATTTGGGACACAGTCTATGTATGGTTATCAGCAGCATTAGCAGCAGCTCTATCTGCCTGTCAGGATCCATTCCATAATTCAGGAGGAGAGGGGGAGTTCATGCGGCCTGACTGAAAGGCAACACAACACACAAATAACAAGCCTCTCTCTCTCTCTCTCTCTCTCTCTCTCTCTCTCTCTCTCTCTCTCTCTCTCTCTCTCTCTCTCCCTCTCTCCATCATTCTCTCTTTCTCCCTCTTTCCTCTACTTTCTTCTTTCATCCCCCTCTTCTCTATTTTCTCTTTATATTGCCCTCTAAACTCCTTCTCTCCCTCTCTCCCTCTCTGCTCTCTATCCTTCCCCTCTTCTCTCTGTCTTCCCCTCTTCTCTCTCTCTCTCTACTCTCTCTCTCTTTTTCTCCTCTCTCTACCTCACCCTCTCTCCCTCTCCAAAATGTTCCAAGGGCTTAGTAGCAGAACAGAGAACAGTATTTAGCATTAGGTATGTGTGTGTGTGTGTGACCCAGATATTTACAAAGCTTCTAAAAGAACTCTTCAACTTCAAGCTGAGTTCCCATTCACCATGTCCCTCTCCTATAGCGCATGATCTTCCACATATATTATTTATAGGGTATTTTCGGACTTTATTGAACAGATAGAGAGGATGACAGTGGGGGAAAGATGGAAAGAGGTTGTGTCAAAGGGCAGTAGGCCGGATTCAGACCTATACCAACACTGTAGATGTGTGGCAGATGCTGCGTCATTACCACTAGACCAGCCAGACTACTCCCACATATATTCTATACATGGCTAACATGACCAAACGCTAATGCTGTGTGTTGAGCAGACGATCAGTTCAAATGTTGAACTGGTATGTGCTTGCAACTTAACCCACTCATTGTGTAGGTACAGGGGTGGCTTGTCACACGCACACGCACACGCACACGCACACACACACACACACACACACACACACACACACACACACACACACACACACACACACACACTTGTAATTAGCCGCCGGGGTTGACAGTCCAGATATGGTATTAGTAGTACTTCCAACTGCAGTGTTGCCATGTAGATGGCTACTGTAATTACTACTAGAGGCTGAGTGGGGTGTGTGTGTGTGTGTGTGTTGGCCAGAATTGTGCACCACTTAGCCTTGGCATTCCCAATGGCTCTCATGGTGTGTAGAGCCTCCACACGCACACACACACACACACACACACACACACACAGACACACGACACACACACACACACACACACACACAAACCGGTGGTGAGATGTATCCTTCACACAGTATGTAACCCATTTCCGTAGCTGGAAGTGAAGGATGCTAGCTGCCTGCTGTCCGCCCACACACAGCAGACTACAGTGCCTTGTGATGTGCAGAGATGTTCTCTCTCGTATATATGGATACATAGAGGCAGACTCATATTCACACACATGCATGCAAGCAGGTAGTTACACACACACACTTGCATGGATCCACATATACAGTGAAACACACTTACCGTGCTGTACAGATTCACTGTCTCACAAGTACTGTCACCTGCACATACACAAGCACAAACACCCCCACCCACCCACCCACCCACCCACCTATCTATCCATTTATACTGAACAAAAATATAAACGCATCATGCAACAATTTGAAAGATTTTACTGAGTTACAGTTAATTTAAGGAAATCAGTCTATTGAAATACATTTATTAGGCCCTAATCTATGGATTTCACATGACTGGGAATACAGATATGCATCTGTTAGTCACAGACACCTTAAAAAAAGGTATGGGCGTGGATCAGAAAACCAGTCAGTATCTGGTGTGAACACCATTTGCCTCATGCAGCGCGACACATCTCCACGACAATGGGCCTCATGATCTCATCCCGGTATTTCTGTGTATTCAAATTGTCATCGATAAAATGCAAATGTGTTCGTTGTCTGTAGATTATGCCTGCCCATACCATAACCCCTCCGCCACCATTGGGCACTCTATTCACAACGTTGACATCAGCAAACCGCTCGCCCACATGACGCCATACGTGGTCTACAGTTGTGAGGCCGGTTGGACGTACTGACAAATTCTCTAACACAACATTGGAGGCGGCTTATGTTAGAGAAATTAACATTCAATTCTTTGGCAACAGCTCTGGTGGACATTCCTGCAGTCAGCATGCCAATTGCACTCTCCCTCAAAACTTTGGAAATCTGTGGCATTATGTTGTGTGACAAAACTGCACATTTTAGAGTGGCCTTTTATTGTCCCAAGCACAAGGTGCACCTGTGTAATGATCATGCTGTTTAATCAGCTTCTTGATATGCCACACCTGTCAGGTGGATGGATTATCTTGGCAAAGGAGAAATGCTCACTAACAAGGATGTAAACAAATTTGTGCCCAAAATTAGAAATAAATAAGCTTTTTGTGTGCATGGAACATTTCTGGGAACTTTTATTTCAGCTCATGAAACATGGGACCAACACTTTACATATTTTTGTTCAGTGTACATACAATCTAATTTCCAAAGACTGAGATTGCAGAAGTTCCCGTTTTCAGTGCAACTTATGGCTTCAATAAGCCCTATGGCGTGTGTCCAGTCCCTTGCCCACCCCTGTAACACTCAGCCACAGTCCAACACTGTTAATATCAAACCCTTAATGTACTGGGCTCAGAGCTAAAGCCTTAATGAAGTAATACGAGTGGACTGAAGTAGAGCACAGAGACCAGCCTGGAGGGGAAGGTCAAGGGTCAGCTCTGTCTATGGGGTTCTGATGAGGACACTAGGACACAGGGAGACAGACAGTGTATTTGGACTAAGTACTCATACACTTCTACTCGTACAATGTATAATTTATAATATACTGTAGTGCCTAATACTCATCCACGCATACTGTAGATATGTGAATACATTGCCATATTATGGGAACACACACACATACTGTAACATGCACACTGACGCCACACACACACAGACTCAGACACACAGACTCAGACACACAGACTCAGACACACAGACTCAGACACACAGACTCAGACACACAGACTCAGACACACAGACTCAGACACACAGACTCAGACACACACACACAGACTCAGACACACAGACTCAGACACACACACACAGACTCAGACACACAGACTCAGACACACAGACTCAGACACACACACACACACACACACACACACACACACACACACACACACACACACAGACTCAGACACACACACACACACAGACTCAGACACACAGACTCAGACACACACACACACACACACACACACACACAGACTCAGACACACAGACTCACACACACAGACTCAGACACACAGACTCAGACACACAGACTCAGACACACAGACTCAGACACACAGACTCACACACACAGACTCAGACACACAGACTCAGACACACAGACTCAGACACACAGACTCAGACACACAGACTCAGACACACAGACTCAGACACACAGACTCAGACACACAGACTCTCACACACACACACACACACACACACACACACACACACACACACACACACACACACACACACACACACACACACACACACACACACACACACACACACACACACACACACACACAGACTCAGACACACAGACTCACACACACACACACACACACACACACACACACACACACAGACTCAGACACACAGACTCACACACACACACACACACACACACACACACACACACACACACACACACACACACACACACACACACACACACACACACACACACACACTCACCACATACGCTGCTGCTACTGTCTATTATCCATCCTGTTGCCTAGTCACTCTATCCCTACCTATATGTACATAGCTACCTCAGTTACCTCGTACCCCTGCACATTGACTCAGTACTGGTACTCCCTGTATATAGTCATGTTATTTTTACTCAATATTGTTATTCGTTATTCACAGTGTATTTATACCTAATGTATATTAGGTATAAATATATTTTATATATCTTTAACTCTGCATTGTTGGAAAAGGACCCGTAAGTAAGCATTTCACTGTTAGTCTACACCTGATGTTTACGAATCCTGTGACAAATTAAATTTCATTTGAATGTGTGTCAGTCTGTGTGGGAAGAAAGCTCTGACATTATATTGTATACACACATGCTGCATACTCACTGACACACATACATATGGTATACACTTGCTAAACATAAATGATATGCTGCCCACATTAACTTCAATAGATAAAAAAAGAAATGCATGCATTATTCCTCCAAAGAAGGTTATAAACACATGAGCAGGAGAAGACACGTGGATACACACCCACTTATAAACACAACCTCCATCCATGTGTGAAGCTATGCCAGGTGTGTGTGTGTGTGTGTGTGTCTGTAGGTTACTCCAGTCCAGTCTTACCGTGACAGTGGGGATAGCGGTGACCAGAGAGTAGACCAGTACCGGCGGCGCCTTGCTGTCATCCTCGGGTCCGGGGTACGGTTTGGAGAACGTCTTGTCGAAACAGAAGAACCCTTGGACGTGAACGGGGAACGTGTCTGTGTACTCAAAGTAGTACGCCAGGAGAACCGTCCCAGCCATGATCACCAGCTGGAAATAGAACATGGTTCTATGTTTAGAAGAACGGAAGAGAACGGAAGAGAACAGAAGGATAGTAAGGTGGAGTCTGTTTCTGTGAATGAATGGGGATGGAAAACACAAAGAACAGAGGAGGAGGAGGTTCCTTTTGGAGCGCGGTGACAGATGCTTCTGGAGTGTGTAGAATGAAAGAGAGAGGACAGAGAGAGAGAGAGGGAGAGAGAGGGAGAGAGACAGAGGAAGCGAGAGAGAGTGAGAGAGTAAGAGTGAGAGAGCGAGAGAGTGCGAGAGAGAGTGAGAGAGTGAGAGAGAGCGAGAGAGAGAGAGAGAGCGAGAGTGAGAGAGCGAGAGGGAGCGAGAGAGTGCGAGAGAGAGTGAGAGAGTGAGAGAGAGCGAGAGAGAGAGAGAGAGAGAGAGAGAGAGAGCGAGAGAGTGTGAGAGAGAGAGAGACTGAATCTGAAGGATGAGGGTAAAAGAAAGAAACAGAAAATGAAGAAAGATGCTGCAGTTCTGTAAAGGGGAAAATAAAGAAGTAAAATGACAGTGGAAGAGTGAGAGAAAAAAGAGAGGCAGAGAGAAAGAGAGAGAGAGAGAGAAAGGGGTGGGAGGAGCAAGGAGGAGAGCACAAGTGCAAGCATGGGAGGGAGGGAAAGGGGATGTGTGCAGTGTGTGTGTGTGTGAGGCTGTTGTGCTGTCGATCACATGCAGTGTCTGCGTGAGTGGCAGTGTGCCGTATACTAGAGTGAGAGGTGATTCACAAAAACACACATGCAGAACACAGTGTGCACAGAATGATACTAAACATTTATTAGCATGTTATCATGAATATGTGAGTGTGTGTGTGTGTGTGTGTGTGAATGTGTATGTGTATGTATGTGTGTGTGTGTGTGTGTGTGTGTGTGTGTGTGTGTGTGTGTGTGTGTGGGGGTTTGAGAAACACTAGACATGTGCATGTGTAAATGAATTGTACACATTCATTGACTGTGTTTCTTGTCTGTGTGTGTGGGTGTGTAGCCATAGACTGTATATAACGATACATCCATATTGTGCTGTGGAACTTCCTCTCTTTTGCTGTCTATCTGTGGGAGGTAAAGCTCTTTGGACTGTGGGTCCCCCGTGTATCAATATGGGTGTGTGTGTGTGTGTTGTGGGGGTGACATACTTCTGCTACAACCGCACACCCCTGCAGGGCTCCAACCATTGTGTCAAGAGCAAAGTCATTGGGGACAACACACACACACACACACACACACACACACACACACACACACACACAGGCAAAGCGTCTAACAGCAGTCAGAAACAGTAGTTTATTTATAGACACACACATCAAGCTACGTGCATCCCCTCCTCCTCTCCATATGTAACTCTGGGATGCACACAGCATTCTGAACATTGAACATCCCTCTTTCTCTCTACAGCCATCTGAAAGCCTGAGGGAGACAGGGAGGGAGGGAGGGCGAGGAAAGGCATCAGTTTAAACAAATATCTGAGGATGGATGATTTTAAATGGGGGGTAGAAGCTGTTCAGGGTCCTGTTGGTTCCAGACTTAGTGCATCGGTACAGCTTGCCGTGCGGTAGCAGAGAGAACAGTCTATGACTTGGGTGACTGAAGTCTTTGACAATTTTTAGGACTTTATCTGACACCGCCTAGTATAGAGGTCCTGGATGGCAGGGAGCTCGGCCCCAATGGTTAGATTATACATTATGTACCAAAAAATACACAAAATAACACAATTGGTCAGGAAACATTCTGTCATCGACCACAGCAAAGCGTTCAACACCATAGTGCCCTCAAGGCTCATCACTAAGCTCAGGACCCTGGGACTGAACACCTCCCTCTGCAACTGGATCCTGATTTTCTGACAGCAACAACACATCCGCCACGCTGACCCTCAACACAGGGGCCTCTTAGGGGTGCATGCTTAGTCCCCGCCTGTACTCCCTGTACACCCATAACTGCATGGCCGCGCATGACTCCAACACCATCATTAAGTTTGCTGACGACACAAAGTTGGTAGGCCTGATCACCGATGACGATGAGACAGCCTATAGGCAGAAGGTCTATAGGCTGTCTCAACAACCTCTCCCTCAATGTCAGCAAGACAAAGGAGCTTATTGTGGATTACAGGAAATGGAGGGCTGTGCACACCCCCATCCATATCGACGGGGCTGTAGTGGAGCAGGTCAAGAGCTTCAAGTTCCTCGGTGTCCACATGGTGAATTAACATGGTCCACACACACCAACACAGTCGTGAAGGGGGCACGACAACACCTCTCCTCCCTCAGGAGGCTGAAAAGATTTGGCATGGGCCCTCAGATCCTCAAAAAGTTCTACATCTGCACCATTGAGAGCATCTTGACTGGCTGCTTCACCGCTTGGTATGGTAACTGCTCGACATTCGACCGCAAGGCGGTACAGAGGGTAGTGTGCACGGCCCAGTACATCACTGGGGCCGAGCTCCCTGTCATCCATAACCACCAGGCGGTACAGAGGGTAGTGTGCACGGCCCAGTACATCACTGGGGCCGAGCTCCCTGTCATCCATAACCACCAGGCGGTACAGAGGGTAGTGTGCACGGCCCAGTACATCACTGGGGCCGAGCTCCCTGTCATCCATAACCACCAGGCGGTACAGAGGGTAGTGTGCACGGCCCAGTACATCACTGGGGCCAAGCTCCCTGTCATCCATAACCACCAGGCGGTACAGAGGGTAGTGTGCACGGCCCAGTACATCACTGGGGCCGAGCTCCCTGTCATCCATAACCACCAGGCGGTACAGAGGGTAGTGTGCACGGCCCAGTACATCACTGGGGCCGAGCTCCCTGTCATCCATAACCACCAGGCGGTACAGAGGGTAGTGTGCACGGCCCAGTACATCACTGGGGCCAAGCTCCCTGTCATCCATAACCACCAGGCGGTGTCAGAGGGAGGCCCTATAAATGGTGAAAGACTCCAGCCACCCAAGTCACAGTCTGTTCCCTCTGCTACTGCACGGCAAGCAGTAACGGAACTCCAAGTCTGGGACCAAAAGGCTCCTGAACCGCTTCTACCCCGAAGCCATAAGACTGCTGAACAGTTAATTAAACGGCTACCTGAACTTTCTGCTTTCCCCCCCCTACCTACATGTACATAGTACTTCAATCAATCAATCATCAAAAAGTAAAGGTGTCTGAATACTTTTCCGAATGCACTGCATTACCTCAATCAATCACCCCAACTACCACGTACCCCAGTACACTGACTCGGTACTCCTTGTATACAGCCAGTATAGAGCCTCGTTATTGTTATTTTATTGGTTTGCTATTTTTCTTTTTATCTATTTGTTAATTTTCTTACTTTTGAACTGCATTGTTGAGAAAGGGCTCATAAGTAAGCATTTAACGGTTAAGTCTACACTTGTATTCGGCGCACATAACAAATACAATTAGATTTGAACAGCATTCTCACATAGGTGTTCCTCTTGTCCAGGTGGGAGAGGGCAGTGTGGAGTGCAATATAGATTGTGTCATCTCCGGATCTGTTGGGGCGACATGCGAATTGGAGTGGATCCAGGGTGTCTGGGATGATGGTGTTGATGTGAGCCATGACCAGCCTTTCAAAGCATTTCATGGCTATGGGGTGATAGTCATTTAGACAGCTTGCCTTTTTGTTCTTGGGCACAGGGACTATGGTGGTCTGCTTGAAACCTGTAGATGTAGGTATTACAAACTGGGTCAGGGAGAGATTGAAAATGTCAGTGAAGACACTTGCCAGCTGGTCAGCGCATGCTCTGTCTGGCCCACGGCCTTGTGAATGTTAACCTGTTTAAAGGTCTTACTCACATAGGTTACGGAACAGCTGGTGCTCTCATGCATGGTTCAGTGTTGCTTGCCACCGTAGTAGGATTCGATCTTAGTCCTGTATTGACACTTTGCCTGTTTGATGGCTCGTCGGAGGTCTGTCACTTTTCAAGAACTCCTGCACCTAACTTTTTCCCTCAGGGAAATATCTCTCACTTTGATACGACCTCCCTCTTTCAGACATGATCTAAGCGTCCTATGTTACAAGTGCTATTACTGAAAATTTCACAGACTGACACTTTAAGACAGTTTTTAAGAGGTGTCCTCTGTTTGGTAACGTGTGTTTCTAGAACCTTTCCTCTGTACTTAACCTGTGTACTAACACCATCAGTATCTGTCTCCTCCTCTCAGCGGGGTGTTCACCTTGGACAGACAGAGACACATCAACCTCTCCAGCTTCCTCTCCTCCTATTGTCCCCATTCAGTCCACAGAGCATCCCACACACTGCAGCCTCCCAGTCTCTATAGACTAACACTGGAACACTCTCCCTTACACAGAAGACCATAGAGTCCTTGGGAGATTCTAACACCACCAGATACAACTGTCTACTGTTTAAACTCCTGTAGGACTGTTCTTGTCTCAGGGATCACTGTAACACTACATACCATTAATCATCTCACTGATTTGTTAATGTGGCCCAAATTGTCCTCTAACATGTTCCTAGATTTTCTCAAAAACAAGACTGCCGACACATTCGTTACATTTACGTAACTAAAAGCAGAATTATATTATACAGAACGCTTCAAACACATATCCCTAACTGCTGACGGCGTTGTTCAAAATGTATCTCATGGCACCATTCGCGGGCAAAATTAACTTGGCAGTCTTATAAAAGGAATATTTATTTCAAGCTAATTGCGCTTATACAAGCTGACTCCAAGCTAGAGGAGGCATACTCGCATGCCGGCTAACATTAACACACAGGCAGTCATAATGTTTGTTACAGGCAGCTAGCCTTTGGTTATGGCAGCCATTTTGACTTAGCCAATGGCCAAACAAAGCAGCGGTGCTTCAGTGATGCTTCAAATGAACTATTCCTACTAGTGAAACTGAATGAAGTGGCCTGGCTGGTCTGGTGGTATTGCACACGTCTACATTGTCGGCATGGATTGAAATCCAGCCTACTGCCCTTTGATACAACCTTTCTCTCTTTCCCCACTGGCATCCTCTGTCACCTTCTGTTCAATAAAATCAAAAAATCCCTTTATTTTTAATTTAAGATCTTAAAGTGTCTCTCTTAATGTTGTGGGTAAATAAATAAATGAATAAATAAGTAAGTACGCAGATACAATAAGACAGCCCCTGTGAGTCAGTGACTGAATCCCAAATGGCACCCTATTCCCTACATAGTGCACTACTTTTGACAAGAGCTCTATGGGCCCAGGTCAAAAGTAGGGCACTATGTGGGATAGGATGCAATTTGGGACGCAACCAGTTAGAAGTTAGTGTTGTGTTTGCTTAGCATAGCTAATTTCCCTGGGGGTTAGACACTGTGAGGCTTGTACATAAGTGTTGACATTAGACGCTGTCACAAGTGCCACATGTCTCCCCTAGCTTCAGCAGGACACCAGATGGCAGAAGAGTCACCCGTAAAGTCAAACGTGTGTGTATATCACTGTGTGTGTGTGTGTTAAGATGACAGCAGCACCCTATGGAGATGAGTACTGTGGTGGGTGAGCAGTAAGTGGAGAAACATTGGAAACCAGTTACTTTGTTGTGCATGGATTATAAAATAAAACGTCTCCACGGAAAGAAAGACAGAGAGAGAGAGAGTGAGAGAGGGAGCGAGAGAGGGAGCGAGAGAGAGAGAGAGAGAGAGAGAGAGAGAGAGAGAGAGAGAGAGAGAGAGAGAGAGAGAGAGAGAGAGAGAGAGCGAGAGAGAGAGAGAGAGAGAGAGAGAGAGAGAGAGACCCCAGGACAGCAACACAATTAGACCCAACCAAATCATGAGAAAACAAAAAGATAATTACTTGAAGAATGAAAGAAAGAATTCACACAAAAACTGGGGAGCTATTTGGCCCTAAACAGAGAGTACACAGTGGCAGAATACCTGACCACCGTGACTGACCCAAAATTAAGGACATCTTTGACTATGTACAGACTCAGTGAGCATAGCCTTGCTATTGAGAGAGGCCGCCGTAGGCAGACCTGGCTCTCAAGAGAAGACAGTATATGTGCACACTGCACACAAAATGAGCTGCACTTCCTAACTTCCTGCCAAATGTATGACCATATTAGAGACACATACTTCCATCAGATTACACAGTCTCACAAAGAATTCGAAAACAAATCCCATTTGGATATACTCCTATATCTAGTGGGTAAAATACCACAGTGTGCAATCACAGCTGCAAGATTTGTGACCTGTTGTCACAAGAAAAGGGCAACCAGTGAAGAACAAACACCATTGTAAATACAACCCATATTTATGTTTATTTATTTTCCTTTTTGTACTTTAACTATTTGCACATTATAGACATAATATGACATTTGAAATGTCTTTATTGTAATGTTTACTGTAAATGTTTTAAATTGTTTAATTCACTTTTGTTTATTATCCATTTCACTTGCTTTGGCAATGTAAACATATGTTTCCCATGCCAATAAAGCCTTTAAATTGAATTAAATTGAATTGAGAGAAAGAGAGAGAGAGAGAGAGAGAGAGAGAGAGAGAGAGAGAGAGAGAGAGAGGGAGAGAGCTAGATAGAGAGAGAGACAGATTATGTGTTTAGATGTGTATGTAATAATATTTAATTGAACTACAGCATTCATCCAGGCTTTTGAAAAATGTATCTAAAGAGTTTGGGAATCCCTGAAAATAGTATTCTCTGATGCTGGATACTGTTCCTTCTATTTGAAAAACATATTTCTTGCTCTTGCACAGCTTTCACATTACTTCAGATAGTCTGACATCACAAGGGAAGGATCAAGGATCCTACAAAGCCCTGCACCTCTCCCCCTCCTCTCCTCCCGTCTCCCCCCCGTCTCCTCTCCTCTCCTCCCCTCCCTTTTCCTCTCCTCTGCTATCCACCTCTCCTTCCCTCTTCTCCTCTCCTCCTCCTCTCCTCCCGTCTCCTCCTGTCTCCTCCCCTCCCTTCTCCTCTCCTCTGCTATCCACCTCTGCTCTCCTCTTCTCCTCTCCTCCTCTCCTCCCTTCTCCTCTCCTCTGCTATCCACCTCTGCTCTCCTCTTCTCCTCTCCTCCTCTCCTCCCTTCTCCTCTCCTCTGCTATCCACATCTCCTCTCCTCTTCTCCTCTCCTCCTCCTCTCCTCCCTTCTCCTCTCCTCTGCTATTCACATCTCCTCTCCTCTTCTCCTCTCCTCCTCCTCTCCTCCCTTCTCCTCTCCTCTGCTATCCACAGCTCCTCTCCTCTTCTCCTCTCCTCCTCCTCTCCTCCCTTCTCCTCTCCTCTTCTCCTCTCCTCTGCTATTCACCACAGCCAAACCTTCAGTGTGACTCTCACACTCTGACAGATGATTAGAAGACCCAGACCTAAATCTCTGCCACTGCCTGGCCCTCCTCGGGCTAGGGAGCGGCAAACAGACACAAACACACACACACACACACACACACACACACACACACACACACACACACGTACACTCTTAGAAAAAAGGGTTCCAAAAGGGTTCTGCAGCTGTCCCCATAGGAGAACCCTTTTTGGTTCCAGGTATAATTATTTTGGGTTCCATGTAGAACCCTCTGTGGAAAGGCTTCTACATGGAACCCAAAAGGGTTCTACCTGGAACCAAAAGTGTTTCTTCAAAGGGTTCTCCTATGGGGACAGCCAAATAACACTTTTTGGTTCTAGATAGCACCTTGTTTTCTACTTGCAGTTCTACTTCAAGCACTAAAAGAGCTCAAAACCATCAAAGCATCTCATGTGTTTACATGTGCACGCATGTGTGTGTGTGTATATGTGTGTGTGTGTGTGTGTAAATGTGTGTGTGTGTGTATGTGTGTGTGTGTGTGTTTGTGTGTGCATCATGTGAGAGACTTTCTTAGATTATGGGGACCAGTCAACAGGGGACTTTTATTGAGATAGATAAGCTGCTTGATAGAAATGAATGGATGGACAAGAGGGAAGGAACAAAGTGAGGCTTGAAAGAGATGAGGGAGAAAACCAGAGTAAGGGAAAGAGACAAAACATTGAATGAGTGTTAGGGACATGGAGGAAAGCACTGTATAGGACGCCATAGGGAAATAAAGCACTGTATAGGACGCCATAGGGAAATAAAGCACTGTATAGGACGCCATAGAGAAATAAAGCACTGTATAGGACGCCATAGAGAAATAAAGCATTGTATAGGACGCCATAGGGAAATAAAGCACTGTATAGGACGCCATAGGGAAATAAAGCACTGTATAGGACACCATAGGGAAATAAAGCACTGTATAGGACGCCATAGGGAAATAAAGCACTGTATAGGACGCCATAGGGAAATAAAGCACTGTATAGGACGCCATAGGGAAATAAAGCACTGTATAGGACGCCATAGGGAAATAAAGCACTGTATAGGATGCCATAGGGAAATAAAGTGGTCCAAGAGAGGGAGGAGGGAGGGAGAGAGGCAGTGCTAAATTTGTAAATTGGGAGGTTCCGGAACAAAATGTGAGCCGAAAGGGGGATGACCGGGGGGGGCTCTGAGGTACCAGAACGCATGAAAAAAAAACACCTTTATAATAAAGCATTGCATGTATTATCAACACATTTACATAGTGGCATAGAGCAGTAGAGTAGAGGCGCTTGCAGAAGTTGCACACATTTTCTAAGCCTAGGGTCTGGGGAAAATGTTGCATTTCTACATCATTTTAGATGAGACTTTAGCAGAATCTTTTTTAATACCTCACAAATGATCGAAATGTCAGGCTACTTTGACACTGACAAACTGAGAATCTGAGATCAATAAAAACGACCCTGTCTTGAATCCATCAATAGCCTAGGCCTAGGTGTGTGGAGACACATTGTAGGCTACAATATGAGGAGGAAATTATAGTCCTAAAAAAGCTTTCCAGTTTCAATGACTCACCTGGTGATGGCCTATGTGCTCGTGCCAAAAGCCTAGCTTTCTGTGAAGACGTCTATATTGGTCTGCTAATACAGGACTAGTAAAGGCCCAGTGTACTACTTTTGTGAAAACATTGGTTTGAGTGTTTACCAGCATTTGTAACTTGACTCTGATAATTATCTGTACAAGACAGTTAATCTGATAATACTTGTGGAATATAAAAATACTTGCTTGATATATGATTTCCAGTTTCTTGAAATATTTTGCAAATGAAACTTATTTCTATGTGAAAACTGAAATGGTCTATTCATTTATTTTCCATTTTAGTCGACTCGCTTATCCAGAGCAACTTACAGTAGTGAGTGCATACATTTTCATACTTTTTCGTACTGGTCCCCAGTGGGAATTTAACCCACAACCCTAGCATTGCAAGCGCCATGCTCTACAAACTGAGCCACATCATCACATCATCACAACCACTTGATGTCTCAATGTACTCAATTACTGTATTGTTCATTGTTTTTCTTCATGGTGATGGAAAGTCTACAGGTACAAACCTAGATGACCAGCCTATGTACAATACAGTAATGTACATTTACATTAATTGGTTTGTAAGGATGGTAAATTAATACTGCACAAAAAAGTGGTTGTTTTCCATGTTATTTGATCAAGAAAAACATTTAATTTGATCTGGATGTTTTGTGTCTTTGCCCATAACTTTGCACCTTTTGATGTAAATGTTTGAGGACAGGGTTTTGTTCTTTCTGGATTCCATTAGAATGACAATTCCAACTATTGAATCCTGCAAGATACTGTTCTTAACTATAACCAGAGATGTTTAAAACAATTTTTGCCCACGCTACAGACGTCTATATCGGTCCGCTAATACTAGTAAAGTCCCAGTGCACTACTTTTTTAAAATGTATTTTGTACCTTTTTCAGGGGGTGCTGCATCACCCTCAGCACGCCTACTTCCTGCGGCTATGCTATTGATCCTCTGTGGCTAAATTATAGGCCTACTCCTGGTGTAGTATTCTGACTGATATCATTTATTTCTGAACAGACAGCAGTAATTATATAACTTTGGCAAATGTATTTACATTTATCAGGGTTGCTGCGGCAACTCCATCACCCTTCCTATGATTCTATAAGGAAATAAATGATGAAGTGCAACGCTGGAGAGATGATTTGCAGGCTCCTGTCTATCAGAGCAGAGAGAGGGAGAGAGATCATAGAAAGTGAATCTCATTATAGTTCCGTGAGAGATACAGGCGCGCTTCTCTCTCTCACCACAGCAATAGCCACGCGTTGGTCTACAGGCTACAATGTTGCGCAAACCATAAACCCGGGCCGGCCCAACACAAATACATTCTTAGAATATCAGGCACATTTTCACATTACATTTTTAGGGGGCAGGAGAATAACAGAGGAGCCAACTTGAATTAACTCTGATTCTATTCACATTTTTACATTGCAAACTAGAAAATTATTTTTCATGCCGACAGAGGTACCGGATCCTTAAAAATGGATTCCGGAACAAAACAGTCCAAAACTGAGAGGTGCAGGATCCTGTTCCGGGAGGAACCGGCTCAAATTAAGCACTGGAGAGAGGAGGGGGGAAGAGAGGAACAGAGAGTGAGAGAGGGGTAGAGACAGACAGAGAGAGAGTAGAGGGAGGGTGAGGAGCAGGAGGGGGAGATAGAGAAAGAGAGAAAGGAGAGAGATAGAGAGAAGCATGGTGATTGTGAAGGATCAAAGCATTAGCATGCATACATCTTTTGGCGCCCACACACTCCTCAACACCCTCCTTCAGTTCTCTTCTTCTTCTTCTTTGTTTCGCTCATTACCCATCATTCTTTCCTAATCCATGTTTTTCTTACATTTGAATGTCCTCTTCAGACTCATATCTGTCAAATCCTTTCCTACATATTTCTACTCTCTCAATTCAATTCAATTCAAAGGGCTTTATCGGCATGGGAAACATATATTTACATTGCCAATGCAAATGGAATAGACAATAAACAAAAGGGAAATGAACAATCAAAAATATACAGTAAACATTACACTCACAAAAGTTCCAAAGGAATAGAGACATTTCAGATGCCATATTATGGCTATATACAGTGTTGTAACAATGTGCAAATAGTTAAAGTACAAAAGGGAAAATAAATAAACAGAAATATGTGTTGTATTTACAGGGGTGTTTGTTCTTCACTGGTTGCCCTTTTCTTATGGCAAGAGGTCACAAATCTTGCTGCTGTGATGGCACACTGTGGTATTTTACCCAATAGATATGGGAGTTTATCAACATTTGCAGGTCTGTGTAATCTGAGGGAAATATGTGTGCAACTCAGTTTCCACCTCAATTGTGGGCAGTGTGCACATAGCCTGACGTCTCTTGAGAGCCAGGTCTGCCTACGGCGGCCTCTCTCAATAGCAAGGCTATGCTCACGGAGTCTGTACATAGTCAAAGCTTTCCTTAATTTTGGGTCAGTCACAGTGGTCAGGTATTCTGCCACTGTGTACTCTCTGTTTAGGGCCAAATAGCATTCTAGTTTGCTCTGTTTTTTTGTAAATTCTTTCCAATGTGTCAAGTAATTATCTTTTCGTTTTCTCATGATTTGGTTAGGTCTAATTGTGTTGCTGTCCTGGGGCTCTGTGGGGTCTGTTTGTGTTTGTGAACAGAGCCCCAGGACCACCTTGCTTAGGGGACTCTTCTCCAGGTTCATCTCTCTATAGGTGATGGCTTTGTTATGGAAGGTTTGGGAATTGCTTCCTTTTCTGGATTTTGATCATTAGCGGGTATCGGCCTAATTCTGCTCTGCATGCATCATTTTGTGTTTTTTGTTGTACACTGAGGATATTTTTGCAGAATTCTGCATTCAGAATCTCAATTTGGTGTTTGTCCCATTTTGTGAATTGTTGGTTGGTGAGCGGACCCCAGACCTCACAACTATAAAGGGAAATGGGTTCTTTAACTGATTCAAGTATTTTTTGCCAGATCCTAATTGGTATGTCGAATTTTATGTTGCTTTTGATGGCATAGAAGGCCCTTCTTGCCTTGTCTCTCAGATGGTTCACAGCTTTGTGGAATTTACCTGTGGTGCTAATGTTAAGGCCGGGTATGTATAGTTTTTTGTGTGCTCTAGGGCAACGGTGTCTAGACGGAATTTGTATTTGTGGTCCTGGCAACTGCACCTTTTTTGGAACTTTTTTGTCTTACTGAGATGTACTGTCAGGGCCCAGGTCTGACAGAATCTGTGCAGAAGATCTAGGTGCTGCTGTAGGCCCTCCTTGGTTGGGGACAGAAGCACCAGATCATCAGAAAACATTAGACATTTGACTTCAGATTCTACAAGGGTGAGGCCGGGTACTGCAGACTGTTCTAGTGCCCTCGCCAATTCGTTGATATACACTACATGACCAAAAGTATGTGGACACCTGATCATCAAACATCTCATTCCAAAATGATGGGAATTAATATGGAGTTGGTCCCCCCTTTGCTGCTATAACAGCGTCTACTCTTATGGGAAGGCTTTCCACTAGATGTTGGAACATTGCTGTAGGGACTTGTTTCCATTCAGCCACAAGAGCATTAGTGAGGTCGGACACTGATGTTGGGCGATTAGGTGTTCGATGGGGTTGAGGTTAGGGCTCTGTGCAGGCCAGTCAAGTTCTTCCACACCGATCTCGACAAACCATTTCTGTTTGGACCTCGCTTTGTGTATGGGGCATTGTCATGCTGAAACAGGAAAGGGCCTTCCCCAAACTGTTGTCGCAAAGTTGGCAGCACAGAATCATCTAGAATGTCATTGTATGCTGTAGCATTAAGATTTCCCTTCACTGGAACTAAGGGGCCTAGCCCGAACCATGAAAAACAGCCCCAGACCATTATTCCTCCTCCACCAAACTTTACAGTTGCCACTATCCATTGGGGCAGGTAGCGTTCTCCTGGCATCCGCCAAACCCAGATTCGTCCGTCGGACTGCCAGATGGTGAAGGGTGATTAATCACTCCAGAGAACGTGTTTCCACTGCTCCAGAGTCCAATGGCGGCGAGCTTTACACTACTCCAGCCGACGCTTGGCATTGCGCACAGTGATATTAGTCGTGTGTGCGGCTGCTCTGCCATGGAAACCCATTTAATTAAGCTCCCGACTAACAGTTCTTGTGCTGACGTTGCTTCCAGAGGCAGTTTGGAACTCGGTAGTGAGTGTTGCAACCCTACAGGCGATTTTCTCGCGCTACGCGGTTCAGAACTTGCTGGTCCCGTTCTTTGAGCTTGTGTGGCCTACCAATTCGCTGCTGAGCCATTGTTGCTCCTAGATATTTCCACTTCACAATAACAGCACTTACAGTTGACCGGGGCAGCTCTAACAGGGCAGAAATCATACGAACTGACTTGTTGGAAAGGTGGCATCTTATGACGGTGCCACGTTGAAAGTCACTGAGCTCTTCAGTAAGGCCATTCTACTGCCAATGTTTGTCTATGGAGATGGCATGGGTGTGAGCTCGATTTTGTACACCTGTCAGCAACGGGTGTGGCTGAAATAGCCGAATCCACTAATTTGAAGTGCTGTCCACATACTTTTGTATATATATTGTATATGTTGAAGAGGGTGGGGCTCAAGCTGCATCTCTGTCTCTACCCACAGCCCCGTGGAAAGAAATTTACCAATTTTAACAGCACACTTGTTGTTTATGTACATGGATTTTATAATGTTGAATGTTTTTCCCCCAACACCGCTTTCCATCAAGTTGTATAGCAGACCCTCATGCCAAATTGAGTCAAAAGCTTTTTTGAAATCAACAAAGCATGAGAAGACTTTGCCTTTGTTTTGTTTTGTTTGTTTGTCAATTAGGGTGTGCAGGGTGAATTCGTGGTCTGTCGTATGGTAATTTGGTAAAAAGCCAATTTGACGTTTGCTCAGTACATCGTTTTCACTGAGGAAATGTACGAGTGTGCAGCGTGTAGCTCAGTTGGTAGAGCATGGCTTTTGCAACGCCAGGGTTGTGGGTTCGATTCCCACGGGGGGCCAGTATGAAAAAAAAAAAGAAAAAAAAAAAGGAATGCACTCACTACCTAACTGTAAGTCACTCTGGATAAGAGCGTCTGCTGAATGACTAAGGATTTTCCCAAGGTTGCTGTTGACGCATATCCCACGGCAGTTATTGGGGTCAAATTTGTCTCTACCTTTGTGGATTGGGGTGATCAGACCTTGGTTCAAAATATTGGGGAAGATGCCAGAGCTGAGGATGATGTTAAAGAGTTTAAGTATAGCCAATTGGAATTTGTGGTCAGTATATTTTATCATTTCATTTAGGATACCATCAACACCACGGGCCTTTTTGGGTTGGAGGGTTTGTATTTTGTCCTGTAGTTCATTCAATGTAATTGGAGAATCCAGTGGGTTCTGGTAGTCTTTAATAGTTGATTCTAACATTTGTATTTGATCATGTATATGTTTTTACTGTTTGTTCTTTATTATAGAGCCAATAAGATTGGAGAAGTGGTTTATCCATACATCTCCATTTTGGATAGATAACTCTTCATGTTCTTGTTTGTTTAGTGTGTTCCAATTTTCCCAGAAGTGGTTCGATTCTATTGATTCTTCAATTACATTGAGCTGATTTCTGACGTGCTGTTCCTCTCTCTCACTCTCTCTCTCTCTCTCTCTCTCTCTCTCTCTCTCTCTCTCTCTCTCTCTCTCTCTCTCTCTCTCTCTCCCTCTCCCCTCTCTCTCTCTCCCCTCTCTCTCTCTCTCTCTCTCTGCCCCCCCCCCTCTCCCTATTCCTGATATAATGACATCACCTCAGCAGTTTACCCTTAGGTAAAGCTCAGCAACATTGTGTTAAACATGTTTTACAAAGCAGCAGAGGGAATGATCAACTCTGTGCATTGAACGACACATTGGCAAGAAGATAGGGAAATTACACACACAGTCCATGTGTCTCAGCACACTAGTAGGCACATACCGTATGTGTTCACATATTATTCAAGTCAGTTCCTACATCTAACACAGTCCCCTGCATTTACTCTGTATCCATAACCATTGTGAGCCAAGGCATTCTGTTAGATGAGTGCAATAAGACAGTGAGTGTATTTCTGGTATTGTGAAGTCTCTCTCTCTCTCTCTCTCTCTCTCTCTCTCTCTCTCTTTCTCACTTTCTCTCGCTTCTCTCCTCTGTCTCTCCCTCCCTCTCTCTCTCTCCTTCTCTCTCTCCCCCCTTCTCTCTCCCCTCTCTCTCCCCCTCCCTCTCTCTTCCCCCCCATCTCCCAAACCATCCCCTCTCTCTCTCTTCCCCTCCATCTCCCAAACCATCCCCTCTCTCTCTCTTCCCCCCCATCTCCCAAACCATCCCCTCTCTCTCTTATTAAGAAACAGGTTGGAGCTAAGAAGTGCTCAGGGCTGCATCATTTAGATGATCACTGCAGGTGCTATTCATAGAACCACTCCTCCGTTTCTTCCTCACTACTTTAAAGTCCTCTTTTCCCCCCTCATACTCCTCCGAGAGAGACTCTAGACCATATAGTGTGAGTGGGCTACTAAAACTGTCTTAACAGCCAGAAGGAGATGGATTTGAATGAGGGGTGTGTGTTTGTGTGTGTGTGTGTGTGTTTGTGTGAGTGCATGCAGGCGGACTTGATACACAACCTTACGCAACCACTGCCTATTCTGAAAACTGGAAACATGGACGGGTGTCCACCTCCTATCTTTACAGAACCAACATCATACCTCCATTTTTGTTGACTGTGTTTCTATACTGCAGCTGTGTTGCAGAAATATGAGAGTCAAATGGCACCCTATTGCCTATACAGTTTAGTGTATTACTTTTGACCAGGGTCCATAGGGAATGTCTCAGATTTGTTCTCTCTGGGGCAATCAGAATACATTACGCTTGACAGTTTTCTTATCAGCCATTCATTTTTGTAAGTAATGAATGTAGTTTACAAGAAAAGATGCCAAATCATTCGACAGTTGTCGGGTACTACAGTTGAACTAAACTCATGATGCATTTCATTAAAAGTTATATTCTTCAAGAATCAATGCGTATACCATTAATTTAAAAGAACAAATATATATGTACCAATCGCTGATTGCCACTTTATTTCCATAGAGTATGACCTCCCAGTTACCACTTCCTTCCTCTTCCACTGAAGCCCGGAGCAAAATCAGTTCAATCAAAACTACTCTTTAAGCGCTTCAGTCTTTGAAGTGAAGGAGCCAGTTAGCCTTGAG
>NW_028164499.1:0-64908 GCF_964263955.1 Coregonus lavaretus | reverse complement strand
ATATGTTAACATTTGCCAAACAAGTGAAATAGATAATATACAAAGGTCAAATAAACAGTCAACATTACACTTACAAAGTTCTTCTTTCTCGCGCCCCCCCCCCCCCCCCCCTTCCATCCAGGGAGTTGGCATTGGCCCCTGATGTTCCACAGACAAAGTAGAGAGCACACTCAGCTCTCCTGCTATTGTACTACTGCACCTGTGTTACATGTGGCCATGCTCATATTCCATCCTCTCATTTTTACATTTTAGTCATTTAGCAGACGCTCTTATCCAGAGCGACTTACAGTTAGTGAGTGCATACATTTTTCATACTGGCCCCCCGTGGGAAACGAACCCACAACCCTGGCGTTGCAAGCGCCATGCTCTACCAACTGAGCTCTGCTGCCCCCTCATCCCCCCGATACCCCAGCTCTCATTATCCACTACAGCTTTCATGCCAAACTACTATATGAAACTTTTTATGTATGTCAAAATAATTTAGAACATCCAAAGGAGCTGACGACAGCGATAAATTACAGTAAATGGCCACAGTTATCTGATTCCTAGAAAAATCTCCCTCCCCCCCCCCCCCCCTCCTCCGCCCCTCCCCCTCCCTCCTCCCCCCCTCCTCCTCCTCCTCATCCGCCCCCTCCTCTCTTTCTACAGTGAATCAACAGATATTGCATAAAGCAAAGTCCTTAGCTTTCAACCATGTCAGTAGAGGGGGATGTTTAACATATAGCACAACGTTTAACAGGTTCCTAACTTAATTTGAGTTGCTTAGTGAATAAATCTTGTGGTAATATCATTAGCTACATTAACATTTTT
Source organism: Coregonus lavaretus (assembly GCF_964263955.1). NCBI lineage: Eukaryota > Metazoa > Chordata > Actinopteri > Salmoniformes > Salmonidae > Coregonus > Coregonus lavaretus. The sequence goes on along the minus strand of NW_028164499.1, from coordinate 64,098 downwards.
CTCTATTGTGAGGAAATTCCCTATTAAAAGCTTTGCATCATCCAATGTGAAGTATCAATGGTCTCTGAGTGTCCCATTATAGCATTGTAGCTTCATTGTAAGCACTTCAACCCCACTAGGCAGCGATGGGACCGAATGAAAGGCATTCTTGTCATGCCTCCTCCACTTTCAGCAACACAACAAGAGACAAACAAGCAAAGCAGCCCTCACACTGATCTCAGAACAGATTAAGCCTCTCCAAGTCAAGTGACATTACCTCACTCCAGAAGTATTAGCTAACGCTGTGTCCTGAAATGCTTCTGCTGTGCATGTTTGTGTACAGACTTTGAGTGTGGGAAGTTTGTGTTGTGTGTGTGGCTGGTTGACACACTGGTTTGCGTCCCACTCCGGCACACCCTCACTAGGGCTTTGGAGTGTGTGGGGAACAGATGTTTCGTTCTCCTAAAATGTTACCATCCACCACTCCCTCTCTCCCACCCTTCCTCCTTTCCCTTCCTCACTCTCTCATTCCACATCCTTGTCCAAAAGAAACTCAAGGGTCCTATTGTGTAATCTACACTAAAATAAGATGCGTTAAATTATGCCTTGAGGTGGTATAGCCTGTGAAACATTGATTCATTCAAACACATGAAAGGCTAATTAGGGGAGATGACTGCTATGAATGGGCAAAGGCTTTAGGCATGAAACTCAGCTCTACACAATCCCCAGGGGAGTAACCTTCTTCCTAAGGAAAAGAGAGAGAGAGAGAGACCATACCAGCCAGTGGCAGATCCCAGACAGCTCTTTGCATAATTAGTATGTTAACTAACTAGCGAGATTAAGATTCCATCTCAGTAACGTGTGGAATATTTCTGACTGATGTTTTCTTTGGCAGAGGGTGGTTTTCACGTAAAAAATAATAATAAATTGAACCTTTATTTAACCAGGCAAGTTAGTTAAGAACAAATTCTTATTTACAATGACGGCCTACCCCGGGCAAACCCGGACGAGGCTGGTACAATTGTGCGCCACCCTATGGGACTCCCAATCATGGCTGGATTGTGATACATCCTGGAATCAAACCAGGGTCTGTAGCGACGCCTGTTACGCTAAGATGTGGTGCCTTAGACCACTGCGCCACTCGATAGGTTGAAGTTTTATGGTGATGAATTGCTCAAATCTGCGGCTGCTAATGACTGAAGGAAACTGGTCTGAAAAAGATGTCTTATAAAAAAAAGAGACGGAATAACATTCAAAATAGGTCAGAAATCACATTTGACCTAGTCGTCCTAGAGATAAAACTCTCAACACCCAGGGATAAAGACAAGCTTCTTTATGGAAACAGAGATACAGAAGGTGATGAGTCAAAGTGACATACAGTACTCTCTGAGAAAACCTCTAGGCTTCTCAGAAGACTTGTTGCCATAGAATATACTGAACAAAAATATAAACGCAAAGTGTTGGTCCCATGTTTCATGAGCTGAAATAAAAGATCCCAGAAATGGTCCATATGCACAAAAAGCATATTTCTCTCAAATGTTGGGCACAAATTTGTTTACATCCCTGTTAGTGAGTATTTCTCCTTTGTCAAGATAATCCATCCACCTGACAGGTGTAGCATATCAAGAAGCTAATTAAACAGTATCATCATTAAACAGGTGCACCTTGTTCTGGGGACAATAAGGCCACTCTAAAATGTGCAGTTTTGTCACACAACACAATGCCAAAGATGTCTCAAGTTCTGAGGGAGTGTGCAATTGGCATGCTGACTGCAGGAATGCCCACCAGAACTGTTGCCAGAGAATTGAATGTTAATTTCTCTACCATAAGCCACCTCCAACTTCATTTTAGAGAATTTCTCAGTACATCCAACCGGCCTCACAACGGCAGACCACGTTTAACCACGCCAGCCCAGGACCTCCTCATCCGGTTACTTTACCTGCGGGATCATCTGAGACCAGCCACCCGGACAACTGATGAAACTGAGGAGTATTTCTGTCTGTAATAAAGCCCTTTTGTGGGGAAAAACTCATTCTGATTGGCTTGGCCTATGCCCTCCCAGGCCCACCCATGGCTGTGCCCCTGCCCAGTCATGTGAAATCCATAGATTAGGGCCTAATGAATTCATTTCAATTGACTGATTCCCTTATATGAACTGTAACTCAGTAAAATCTTTGAAATCGTTGCATGTTGCGCTTATATTTTTGTTCAGTATAGATGGAATGCGGGGGGCAGAGTGGAATGCATAGTTGGGTCTTCAGTGCTGTTCTAGCCATCAAACTCTGTGAACTTTATCTTGGGAATTGGGGTTAAAAGAATCTCCCTTAACCCATAACCCTACACCCTATCACCCATAGACAGAGAGAGACAGAGAGAGACAGAGAGAGAGAGAGAGAGAGCGAGAGAGAGAGAGACAGAGACAGAGACAGAGAGAGAGAGAGACAGAGAGAGACAGAGAGCGAGAGAGAGACAGAGAGAGACAGAGAGAGACAGAGAGAGAGAGAGAAAGAGAGAGACAGAGAGAGAGAGAGACAGAGAGAGACAGAGCGAGAGAGACAGAGAGAGAGAGAGAGAGAGAGAGAGAGAGAGAGAGAGAGAGAGAGAGAGAGAGAGAGAGAGAGAGAGATTGAGATCCTTTGTCATCTAGTTATGGATTATAACAGAAAGGAAGGGAGGATGGGGGGGCTGTACTATTTCACTCTCATCATTGTTACAGCGAGCACGAAAGGAACCCCAGGCAGCAGACAAACACTAGGACAGTACAGAGGGAGGAGGATGAGGTGTGTTTGTGTGTGTTTATGTGCTCATGTAAGCGTGTTTTCGTGTGTGTGTAAATATGATTATAAAAAGTAGATTGCAGAATCCCTTAAAATCCAGCTGTACATAATTTGAGACAGGGATTTAGTGTGACTACGAAGTTATAATCCCCCTCTGCACACACACTGCTGTTGTTCAGGATGCACATATTCATCAGAGATTACTGACAGATTTGGCTCTGGGCTATTGTCTGAAAATGTAACATTGCTGTCTCAGTATAAATGTCTAACATCAGAATTCTATGTAATTAATTATAGTCTTTTATTATCAAGTATTTCCTCTGTTTCTCTCTCTATCGCTCAATTCAATTCAAAGGGGCTTTATTGGCATGGAAACGTGTTTACATTGCCAAAGCAAGTGAAATACAAAACAAAAGTGAGAAGACACAAAACAACATTTAATTAATTTAATCTCTCTCTTTCTATGTTTCACTGACTCTAGTATACTCACATAATATTCTATTTTTGTTTGGCTCCAGGAAGTGACATTATATGACTTAATGGAGTTTTAATAATGCTACAGACGAACCCTCGGAGCAGTTCCAGTCAAAACAATCCTCTGCATTGTCATGGGAGACAATCATAACACAGCAGACGTTTTTCAATGTGGTGTCTATGTCTCACCAAATGGCACTCTATTCCCTCTATAGTGCACTGCTTTTGAAACGGGCCAATAAGGCACTATAAAGGGTGCCATTTGGGAAGTACCCATTATCTTCAAACCATCTCCCATTGACTCACTCCATTCTCTACTGCTGGTTTCTATCCAGAGTGTAACACACACAGACACACAGAGAGACTGACTAAACAAACCGCCTAAGTACACACTGTCTCCTGGCTTCTGGAGACTGTTTGTCTTGTCTACCTGCAGACAGCCCAGGCACAGCTGTTGTGGCCTGGTTGCCACAACAACCCCACATCAACTTCTTCTTCTTCCAAATGCCTTCTTAAGGGGAAGACAATAGCCAACTTATACCTGCCACTGGAGGACTGGACTGGAGGCCTATAGGGCTTAATTTAGACAGCCCCAGCCCCAGCCCCAACCCAACACTGAACAGAGCTGATAGCCTGGGGTTGTGTGTGTGTGTGTGTGTGTGTGTGTGTGTGTGTGTGTGTGTGTGTGTGTGTGTGTGTGTGTGTGTGTGTGAAAGCTAAGCTGATGGCCTGGAGTTATCCGCTCAATAAAACTTCAAAGGAGCATCACATTCCTGGTCATCTGTAGAATGGACCACTGGGTGATGATATGGCTGTGCTGTCAGAGGGGATGGCAGGGGAGCCGCGGGGCTAAGGGGAACAGGCTAGGCTCTGTGTGCTGCCAAGCCCATCAAATGTGACTCCTGCCTGGCCCCCTTAAGTCTGGGGTGGTGGCAGGGGTTGTTGGAGGGCTGGAAGGCTAGATATGGCTACTGTAGTTGAACTTGTTTGACAATACAGGGGTGTGGAACGGTAGATCTGTCAGCCCGATGATGACATGTAAAAATGGCTCATATTGGCGGATGTTTTGGTTGTAAGGAAAGATCCTGTCCGTAACAGTTCACTGGGTGGGAGATTTCTCCATTGATGTGAAAGGAGCTACACTCTTGATAAGGGAGCAGCTGGAGAGAGACTTCTGGCTTCTGAGGAATTCACACTGGGATGGATTTAGTAGAAACGGAATCCTAAATGGCACCGTATTCACTTTATAGTGCACTACTACAGTACCATAGAGCTCTGGTCAAAAGGAGTACACTATACAGGGAATAGTGTCCTAGATCATTTGGGAAAGATAGAGTTGAAAATTCCAAGAAGAAAGAAAACATAGAAGGAAGGCTGAAACCAGGGGAATTCAGGACCGCTTCCTCCTCACTTTAATCTGACTGCCATCAAAACCAGACTACCGACCACAAGGTTTTCACACAAACCACAAGAGCAGAACACAGGAGGGAAACAGCGTGAACAAAAACAGCAACAAGAGGATCAGTATAGGCACAGGGGGAAACGAGCTAGCCAGGAAAAATATCAAAATGAAAGAGAGATCCACATTCAATTGGAAATGTGAGGGATAAAGAGAGAGGGAGATAAAGAGCGAGAGGAGAAGCAGAGAGAGTGAGAAAGAGAGAGATGAGAGAGAGGAAGTGAGAGAGACATCCAGTCCATTGATGAGAGCTGTTCATTGGGCCCAAGCCCTGTCTGTCCCTCTGATTCAGCCGATGCCAACAGCAGACTGGGACCGGTATTGAGGGGCATTATGGGTAACGGTTGCCGAAGACGAGGACAGGGCTGTGGAAGGAATCCAGTCTGGGCCTGAGAACGCAGCAGACACTCCAGTCTGTGTGTGTATGTGTGCATGTGTGTGTGCATCCTCTGTGCATGATTCCGACCACCACCAGAGCTGGGCACTGGCCCTACTCCCAGAACCTTCCTCCAGCTCAGACTGACTGCCCCATAGAGACCAGGAGAGACAGGGACACATTTCACATCCAAACCTATCAATGCCCTGAGTGTCTGCTTACAGACAAGGTTACATTAGACCACAACCAAGAGCCTGGATAATGCACTGAGCGAATCACTCCGGGGTGCTGTTTCCCCTAGGTACAGATCTAGGATCAGCTGCCCCTCCCCCAATCCTAACCTTAACCATTAGTGGAGGAAATGCAAAACCTACCCCGGATCAGCATCTAGGGGCATAGCATCAATGTAAAGGTGAGGTGCAGAGGGAATCAATATGTTGACAGACATACAGTGAGATGGAAGATGTTAAGGGTAGTAGTACATACTGTTGGTACCTGAGAGTCTGATATCTCAGATGGTTTCTCTGTTAGGCTACTGGTCTCAGCCGGGATCAGATCGTTGTACTTGGTGGTGCTCAAATCCTCGTCAGAATAGTTTAGACTGCCTGGGCTGGGCCGAGGAGGAGACCTGAGGAGACAGGACCATATATACATTTATATTTATATTTATATTTATATATATATATATATATATATATATATATATATATATATATATATATATATACACACATATACATACAGTAAAATGAAACCATCAAGTTATAGATTTTAAACAAATACATGTCATCATCGAACAACCCCATGCCATGATTAGATAGTGAAAAAACACACCAATCTCTTTCATAAGTTCTTTAAACAATAAAAGCTAATTTACCAACATTTCTGAAAATTGATATATAGTGTTTTGGAAATAAACTTAACAGAAAGTTCCATCCTCTTAAGCAACTTGTATTAAATCACTAAGAAATCACGTTCACACATCAGAGTGACATGGCACAGAGAAACTGTATGAAAAGAGCCAGGGAAACAGTTGAAGGATACACACTGATGATCAGTGAAATGTACTAAACTGTCTCCAGGCATTTAACACTAATGGCCTACTTTGGAGGGATAAAAAGACTGTTCCCTCTAATATCTAATAGAGACACTACATTCAGCGGGGAGTTTATTATGAGCATCATGGGACAGCCATGAGATCCCAGCCTGCCTGCAGTCAGTATGAATAATCTCTTCTGATTAAACACTGTGGGCTGCCTGTGCATTGAATTGAAGGCACAGTTAGCCTTGTGACCAACCCATAAATTGAACCCTTATGGAGTGGAGGAGCTCACTGCACAGGCAGAAATCCCCATGCAGTTTCAGATAGGAAGGCTCAGGATGTGTAGGTTAGGTTACAGTACCAGTCAAAGATTTGGACACACCAACTCATTCCAGGGTTTTTCTTTATTTGTACTATTTTCTACATTGTAGAATAATAGTGAAGACATCAAAACTATGAAATAACACATCCGGAATCATGTAGTAACCAAAAAAGTGTAAACAAATTAAAATATACTTTATATTTGAGATTCTTCAAAGTAGCCACCCTTTGCCTTGATGAGAGCTTTAAACACTATTGGCATTCTCTCAACCAGCTTCATTAGGTAGTCACCTGGAATGCATTTCAATTAACAGGTGTGCCTTGTTAAAAGTTAATTTGTGGAATTTATTTTCTTCTTAATGCGTTTGAGCCAATCAGTTTTGTTGTGACAAGGTAGGGGTGGTATACAGAAGATAGCCCTATTTCTTAAAAGACCAAGTCCATATTATGGCAAGAACAGCTCAAATAAGCAAAGAGAAACGACAGTCCATCATTACTTTAAGACATGAAGGTCAGTCAATACGGAACATTTCAAGAACTTTGAAAGTTTCTTAAAGTGCAGTCACAAAAACGATCAAGCGCTTTGATGAAACTGGCGCTCATGAGGACCGTCACAGGAAAGGAAGACCCAGAGTTACCTCTGCTGCAGAGGATAAGTTCATTCGAGTTAACTGCACCTCAGATTGCAGCCCAAATAAATGCTTCACAGAATTCAAGTAACAGACATCAACTGTTCAGAGGAGACTACGTGAATCAGGCATTCATGGTCGAATTGCTGCAAAGAAACCACTACTAAAGGACACCAATAAGAAGAAGAGACTTGCTTGGGCCAAGAAACAAAAGCAATGGACATTAGACTGGTGGAAATCTGTCCTTTGGTCTGATGAGTCCAAATTTGAGATTTTTGGTTCCAACCGCTGTGTCTTTGTGAGACGCAGAATAGGTGAACGGATGATCTCCGCATGTGTGGTTCCCACCGTGAAGCATGGAGGAGGAGGTATGATAGTGTGGGGGTGCTTTGCTGGTGAGACTGTCTGTGATTTATTTAGAATTCAAGGCACACTTAACCAGCATGGCTACCACAGCATTCTGCAGCGATACGCTATCCCATCTGGTTTGCGCTTAGTGGACCTATCATTTGTTTTTCAACAGGACAATGACCCAAAACACACCTCCAGGCTGTGTAAGGGCTATTTTACCAAGGAGAGTGATGGAGTGCTGTATCAGATGACCTGGCCTCCACAATCACCTGACCTCAACCCAATTGAGATGGTTTGGGATGAGTTGGACCGCAGAGTGAAGGAAAAGCAGCCAACAAGTGCTCAGCATATGTGGGAACTTCTTCAAGACTGTTGGAAAAGCATTCCTCATGAAACTGGTTGAGAGAATGCCAAGAGTGTACAAAGCTGTCATCAAGGCAAAGGGTGGCTACTTTGAAGAATCTGAACTATAAAATATATTTTGATTGGTTTGACACTTTTTTGGTTACTACTTGATTCCATATGTGTTATTTCATAGTTTTGATGTCTTCACTATTATTCTACAATGTAGAAAATAGTACAAATAAAAGAAAAACCCTTGAATGAGTATGTGTGTCCAAACTTTTGACTGGTACTGTATGTTTCATGGAGCATGGGTGACATTTTAGAAACCTCTCCATTCATAGATAAGTGTGGAGGTTTACAAGGGCACGATTTCTGAGTATGTAGTGAGGGATCTTTATGAGCAGTGGAGTGAGTGAATAAGTGTAGTGGATAGGGTGAAGGGGAGGGTATTGAGAATGCTTGTTTTGAGAGAGTGAAGGGGAGAGAGAGAGACCTCACAACACCCACAAGTGGTGCCCTCAGAACAGCTCTCTCAAAACACTCAAGGGTTCTTCTTAAAATTCTGTGAAAAAAAGATGGCTTTGCGTTCTGCATAAGTTCCTCCACATTTTCCTCCCTCTGTCTCTAAGCCTGTTAAACAATCAGACATCTGCTTTTGCTGATTTGCCCTGGTTGGTTTGGCCGGGACAGCCTCTCTCAATCTCTCTCTCCTCTTTCTCTCCCTCACTGTCTGTCTGTCTCTTTCTTTCTCTCTCTCTCCCTCAGGCCACACCAAACTGTTTAGTTTTACAGTCCAAAATCAACCTTATTTTGCATAAGTATTTTTTCCACAAATATTTTGTTTAGAAGTTGAGTTTATTCTCAAAACCCAACTTTAAAGTAAAAGTTTGAAACATGTTCAACTCTGAGCGGTTGTTCTGACACCAATGGTAACATGATTTTCTCTTTCTTAATTTAAATAAGTACCACCTTTTAACCAACATCAGAGAAGGCGTGTTTGCAGAGGGGTGTGGTTTATATAGCTAGATAGATAGCTACTCTACTGGTGCCAAAATCTGACTGTAGGGTGTCAGCAAATATAATACAAAGTTTACCCTATTCATCTAATACAAATATACTTCTATGTTTCCCCTTTTATCTGTGTCTGGTGTTAGCTAGTTACTGGCTAGCTAGTTCTTCAGCCAGCATGGAACAAAAGGGGGGCAAGGGTCGTTCAAAACTCCAACGCAGTTGTCAAGTCAACACATCCGTCAGTGCTGCTGTGAACTGCATCACAAGGGACATGCCAAACAGATGTATATATATAAAAATACATTTTAAAAAAGGATATCATTGATCAATTTCAATGTTGTTTGAGTTGCTTTGTGTATAACCAAATTTGCTTGAGAGATGATTTTACTGCAACACTGCTCACTGCATCCAAGTTGTTTAACATAGGCGTTTCAAAGAGCTGTCAGTTAAAACAAGCTCATGAACATGAGCTCCCGCCAACTCAGCCTGTCTTTTCAAACTTCCTGGTAGTTAGCCATGCGAGTAAAAGTACTTTTCAGAATGAGTGTTCAGGACCTTTAATTTTGTCCCATAAATGGCAGTTAGTAGATCCTTGATCCTATAACCTCCTCTACGGTGACCTTGCTGACAGCCCTGTTAGATAGAGGAGGACACACAGTCACTAATGAAGGACTGTACCGTTTGATAAGCGATACAAGTTGCAACCCTCTCCTTGCTCCTCCAGATAAGGTCCAGATCATGTTGAGCTAGCTCAGGTCTTTCTCTTCCCCTATCTCCCCTGTCACGTTGCGGCTGTCTGGAATTTGGACAACGCTAACATCCATCTTCCAGGAGCCGTTGGAGGAATTGCTGAGCATGTGGGATCAGAGCCTATCCCAGCCCAGCCCAAGTCTGCTGTGTGTTTGCTGTTGGATCAGAGCCTATCCCAGCCCGGCCCAAGTCTGCTGTGTGTTTGCTGTTGGATCAGAGCCTATCCCAGCCCAGCCCAAGTCTGCTGTGTGTTTGCTGTTGGATCAGAGCCTATCCCAGCCCGGCCCAAGTCTGATGTCTGTCTGCTGTTGGCCTTAACATCCCCAGACTGACATAGACAAGACAAGTCTCCCTTCATCATTTAGATAAAAAGCAGTTTCGTCGCATCACATTCTCCCCTCTGCAGTAAGATCTACACAAACCTCCACTACTAATTCAAATTACTTATTGATCCTGGCCTAATCTCATGCACCAGACGTTACAACAAGATTCAGAGACACATTGGGCTGGTTCCACTAATAGTCCAATATTCTCTTCCGTGAGAACGGAATAGTTCCACAACATTAGTCGTGGCTGGGATAGCCCCTCTATGAGCAGACAAAGGGTTAAGGAGTGAATGTGAAGCAATGTTATTGTTGGCCCTGTGGGAGATTATGATAAACTGCCTGTTTAACAATTCAGAGGAAGCTCCACTCAACAGGCCCACTCCTCCCCTCCCTTCTCCCTCCCCCCCCCCTCTCCCCCCCCCCCCCCCCCCCCCCCCCCCTCACTCAGACGGTCATCCACTGTTGAGTGAATGAGGTGTGAATTATTTAACAGTTCTCAAGCGTAGAGAGGGGGTAGTAGGACACTCTTAACCCTGCCAAAGGGGTGTAATCCACCCAAACACCCCACCCTTACCCCACATCACCCCCTCCTCTGCCCCCTTCCTCAGGCCTGTGGGACTCATTAACAATAGCTGCTCTAGTGTTCCACAGCACTGTGAACTCTAGGAGTGGGCCCCGTGTAGCTCAGTTGGTAGAGCATGGCGCTTGCAACGCCAGGGTTGTGGGTTAGATTCCCACGGGGGGCCAGTATGGAAAATATATAAATAACAATAATAAAAATAAATGTATGCACTCACTAACTGTAAGTCGCTCTGGATAAGAGCGTCTGCTAAATGACTAAAATGTAAATGAGTGCTTCAAGCTCCTTTAACTCACACCCACATTCCTTCTTCCATCACGCTTAGCCAAAAGCCACGTATCACTGAAGATGTAAACAGTGGCTCAAACAACACAATAGAGTAACACTGTTTCAATCCCCTCTTCCTCAGAGTGAGGAGATCCAGTATGGAACTGAAAGCAGGCTCCCGTTATTCCCCTCCTTACACCTCAGCTATGGGGAGTTCAAAGATAGCAGAGGTACACTACCGGTCAAACGTTTTAGAACACCTACCCATTCAAGGGTTTTTCTTTATTTTTTACTATTTTCTACATTGTAGAATAATAGTGAAGACATAAACACTATGAAAGAACACATATGGAATCATGTAGCAACCAAAAAAGTGTTAAACAAATATAAAGTCATGGTCAAAAGTTTTGAGAATGACACAAATATTAATTTTCACAAAGTCTGCTGCCTCAGTTTTTATTATGGCAATTTGCATATACTCCAGAATGTTATGAAGAGTGATCAGATGAATTGCAATTAATTGCAAAGTCCCTCTTTGCCATGAAAATGAACTTAATCCCAAAAAAACATTTCCACTGCATTTCAGCCCTGCCACAAAAGGACCAGCTGACATCATGTCAGTGATTCTCTCATTAACACAGGTGAGAGTGTTGACGAGGACAAGGCTGGAGATCACTCTGTCATGCTGATTGAGTTAGAATAACAGACTGGAAGCTTTAAAAGGAGGGTGGTGCTTGAAATCATTGTTCTTCCTCTGTTAACCATGGTTAACTGCAAGGAAACACGCGCCGTCATCATTGCTTCGATCAAAAAGGGCTTCACAGGCAAGGATATTGCTGCTAGTAAGATTGCATCTAAATCAACCATTTATCGGATCATCAAGAACTTCAAGGAGAGAGGTTCAATTGTTGTGAAGAAGGCTTCAGGGCGCCCAAGAAAGTCCAGCAAGCACCAGGACCGTCTCCTAAAGTTGATTCAGCTGCGGGATCGGGGCACCACCAGTGCAGAGCTTGCTCAGGAATGGCAGCAGGCAGGTGTGAGTGCATCTGCACACACCGTGAGGCGAAGACTTTTGGAGGATGACCTGGTGTCAAGAAGGGCAGCGAGGAAGCCACAGGGATTGGACTGCTGAGGACTGGGGTAAAGTAATTTTCTCTGATTAATCCCCTTTCCGATTGTTTGGGGCATCCGGAAAAAAGCTTGTCCGGAGAAGACAAGGTGAGCGCTACCATCAGTCCTGTGTCATGCCAACAGTAAAGCATCCACCATTCATGTGTGGGGTTGCTTCTCAGCCAAGGGAGTGGGCTCACTCACAATTTTGCCTAAGAACACAGCCACGAATAAAGAATGGTACCAACACATCCTCCTAGAGCAACTTCTCCCAACCATCCAATAACAGTTTGGTGACGAACAATGCCTTTTCCAGCATGATGGAGCACCTTGCCATCAGGCAAAAGTGATAACTAAGTGGCTCGGGGAACAAAACATCGAAATGTTGGGTCCATGGCCAGGAAACTCCCCAGACCTTAATCCCATTGAGAACTTGTGGTCAATCCTCAAGAGGCGGGTGGACAAACAAAACCCCACAAATTCTGACAAACTCCAAGCATTGATTATGCAAGAATGGGCTGCCATTAGTCAGGATGTGGCCCAGAAGTTAATTGACAGCATGCCAGGGTGGATTGCAGAGGTCTTGAAAAAGAAGGGTAAACACTGCAAATATTGACTTTTTGCATAAACTTAATGTAATTGTCAATAAAAGCCTTTGACACTTATGGAATGCTTGTAATTATACTTCAGTATACCATAGTAACATCTGACAAAAATATCTAAAAACATTGAAGCAGCAAACTTTGTGAAGACCAATACTTGTGTCATTCTCAAAATCTTTGACCATGACTGTATTTTATATTTGAGATTATTCAAATAGCCACCCTTTGCCTTGATGACAGCTTTGCACATTCTTGGCATTCTCTCAACCAGTTTCACCTGGAATGCTTTTCTAACAGTCTTGAAGGAGTTCCCACATATGCTGAGCACTTGCTGGCTGCTTTTCCTTCACTCTGCAGTCCAACTCATCCCAAACCATCTCAATTTGGTTGAGGTCAGGGGATTGTGGAGGCCAGGTCATCTGATGCAGCACTCCATCACTCTCCTTCTTGGTCAAATAGCCCTTACACAGCCTGGAGGTGTGTTGGGTCATTGTCTTGTTGAAAAACAAATGATAGTCCCACTAAACCCACACCAGATGGGATGGCGTATCGCTGCAGAATGCTGTGGTAGCCATGCTGGTTAAGTGTGCCTTGAATTCTAAATAAATCACAGACAGTGTCACCAGCAAAGCACCCCCACACCATAACACCTCCTCCTCCATGCTTTACGGTGGGAAATACACATGTGGAGATCATCCGTTCACCCACACCGCGTCTCACAAAGACATAGCAGTTGGAACCAAAAATCTCCAATTTGGACTCCAAACCAAAGGACAAGTTTCCAACGGTCTAATGTCCATTGCTCGTGTTTCTTGGCCCAAGCAAGTCTCTTCTTATTATTGGTGTCCTTTAGTAGTGGTTTCTTTGCAGCAATTCGACCATGAAGGCCTGATTCACACAGTCTCCTCTGAACAGTTGATGTTGAGATGTGTCTGTGAAGCATTTATTTGGGCTGCAATCTGAGGTGCAGTTAACTCGAATGAACTTATCCTCTGCAGCAGAGGTAACTCTGGGTCTTCCATTCCTGTGGCGGTCCTCATGAGAGCCAGTTTCATCATAGCGCTTGATGGTTTTTGCGACTGCACTTAAAGAAACGTTCAAAGTTCTTGAAATGTTCCGTATTGACTGACCTTCATGTCTTAAATTAATGATGGACTGTCATTTCTCTTTGCTTATTTGAGCTGTTCTTGCCATAATATGGACTTGGTATTTTACCAAATAGGGCTATCCTCTGCATACTACCTTGTCACAACACAACTGATTGGCTCAAACGCATTAAGAAGGAAATAAATTCCACAACTTAACTTTTAACAAGGCACACCTGTTAATTGAAATGCATTCCAGGTGACTACCTCATGAAGCTGGTTGAGCGAATGCCAAGAGTGTGCAAAGCTGTCATCAAAGCAAAGGGTGGCTATTTGAAGAATCTCAAATATAAAATATATTTTAATTTGTTTAACACTTTTTTGGTTACTACATGATTCCATATGTGTTATTTCATAGTGTTGATGTCTTCACTATTATTCAACAATGTAGAAAATAGTAAAAATAAAGAAAAACCCTTGAATGAGTAGGTGTTCTAAAACTTTTGACCAGTAGTGTACATCTGAGCATTCCTCCTCTCACCCTTCTTCTCACCCCTACTCTCACTTGGCTACCTGGCTGCTCCTCAAAGGCCAGGGCACCTTTGATCCTTCCCCAAGGGCAAACACACACACACACACCTCCCGGGGGAATCATGGACAGGGCTAATTCCCCTGGGCACAGCATCAGAGCAGAGGGCACCTGGCTCTCCAGCTGGTTGTTGTGAGCTCGCTTGCCCAGTCAGTCCCAAATGGAACCCTATTCTGTATTTAGTGCTCTACTGTGCATTTGGGATGCTCACACAGTCAGTCAGTCAGTCCCACTCATCTTAATACCATCTCCTCTAACCTAATACCATGCCGCTGGCACTACTACACACACACACAATTACACAGTCCACACAGAGCCAGCAATATGTTGCAATGCTATGGTTATTCCTAACGTACTGGTAAAACACAGAGAGAAACAGTGAAAAGACAAACTCCAATAGCGGCAATGCTGTGGTCGCTCATAATATGGCAAGACAATATGAATACACACTGGGTACGGTTGCAAAGGAAGGGTATATTACTGCTGGAAACATTCTAATGTTACCAGTAAACTACCAGAATTTTGGTAACTTGTACCTTGTTGGGTACTTCAGATTATCACAGGTGTCTGTAATTATCTCTGGCCCTCTATGGAGCCTTATCACATGTAAAATACATAAAATAATCAAATAAGATGATTTTAGAATACAAATAGAATGACAAAGCTGTAAAACATTATCCTAAATATAAACCATTAGCTTAGTGAATCCCATTGGTGTTTAATATGAGGGTTTCAGCTTGACATATCCTTTATATATTTTCTTACACCCTTTTATTTATTTTTTACTATGTCAATATGTCTTTGTTGTTGGCGCCAAACTGGTGGCAATTGTGAAAAAAGTCGATAGTTGGAAGAGTTGCATAGTCAATTGAAAATAATACCATTGTTGATTAGATGCTTTTTTATTAATTCGTCTATTTTCTCTTGAACCATATGGTCTATCCACTAGAAACTCATGGACAATATGGACACAGATATACACTACCGTACAAAAGTTTGGGGTCACAAAAGTTTGGGGTCCTTGTTTTCCATGAAAACATACATGAAATGAGTTTGAATAGGAAATATAGCAAAATGCATAGGAAATGTAGTCATTGACAAGGTTAGAAATAATGATTTTTAATTGAAATAATAATTGTGTCCTTCAAACTTTGCTTTCGTCAAATAATATTCAATTTGCTGCAATTACTGCCTTGCAGACCTTTGGCATTCTAGTTGTCAATTTGTTGAGGTAATCTGAAGAGATTTCACCCCATGCTTCCTGAAGCGCTTCCCACAAGTTGGATTGGCTTAATGGGCACTTCTTACGTACCATACGGTCAAGCTGCTCCCACAACAGCTCAATAGGGTTGAGATTCGGTGACTGTGCTGGCCACTCCATTATAGGCACAATACCAGCTGACTCTTTCTTCCCTAAATAGTTATTGCATAGTTTGGAGCTGTGCTTTGGGTCATTGTCCTATTGTAGGAGGAAATTGGCTCCAATCAAGCACCGTCCACAGGGAATGGCATGGTGTTGCCATACCCTGTGGTATGTGTGAGTGATTGCCTTCCTTCTACAAGATCCATTTTACCCTGTACAAATCTCCCACTTTACCACCAGCAAAGCACCCCCAGACCATCACATTGCCTCCACCATGCTTGACATATGGCATCAAGCACTCCTCCAGCATCTTTTCATTTGGTCTACGTCTCACAAATGTTCTTCTTTGTGATCCGAACACCTCAAACTTTGATTCGTCTGTCCATAACACTTTTTTCCAATCTTCCTCTGTCCAGTGTCTGTGTTCTTTTGCCCATCTTAATCTTTTATTTTTATTGGCCAGTCTGAGATATGCCTTTTTCTTTACAACTCTGCCTAGAAGGTCAGCATCCCGGAGTCGCCTCTTCACTGTTGACGTTGAGACTGGTGTTTTGCGGGTACTATTTAATGAAGCTGCCAGTTGAGGACCTGTGAGGCGTCTGTTTCTCAAACTAGACACTCTAATGTATTTGTACTCTTGCTCAGTTGTGCACCGGGGCCTCCCACTCCTCTTTCTATTCTGGTTAGAGACAGTTTGAGCTGTTCTGTGAAGGGAGTAGTACACAGCGTTGTACGAGATCTTCAGTTTCTTGGCAATTTCTCGCATGGAATAGCCTTAATTTCTCAGAACAAGAATAGATTGACGAGTTTCAGAAGAAAGTTATTTGTTTCTGTCCATTTTGAGCCTATAATTGAACCCACAATTGCTGATGCTCCAGATATTCAACTAGTCTCAAGAAGGCCAGTTTTATTGCTTCTTTAATCAGCACAACAGTTTTCAGCTGTACTAACATAATTGCAAAAGGGTTTTCTAATGATCAATTAGCCTTTTAAAATGATAAACTTGGATTAGCAAACACAACGTGCCATTGGAACACAGGACTGATGGTTACTGATAATGGGCCTCTGTACGCCTATGTATCTATTCCATTAAAAATCAGCAGTTTCCAGCTACAATAGAAATGTACAACATTAACAATGTCTACACTGTATTTCTGATCAATTTGATGTTATTTTAATGGACAAAAAACAAGGACATTTCTAAGTGACCCCAAACTTTTGAACGGTAGTGTATATATTGTTTTATACTATATATGAATACATTTCAAAATTACCAAAATTACCATAAATTGCCAAAATTACAGAAGATTCTGGTAACTTTGGTAAATTAACAGTAGCTTTGCAACTGGGGTGATCATCTATTGGAATATAAATGTTCATGGGTTTATAACCGTGACTTAATCCATATTCAGTCCCTCCTGGTGAGTTTGGTCAGCTGCCATTCAGAGCACTGGTCCAAGATGCCAGGCAATGAGATTAACAGAGACGAGGTCATGAACTAATCAACAGTTAAACTGTGGACAGTGGAATATTCCAGACCTGGGTTCAAATACTATTTAAAAATAATTTCAAATACTTTGGCTGGGCTTGATTGAGCTTGCCTGGTCCAATGGAACCAACAGAATAGTCACAAAAGTACAAATCCTGCCCACCTGGCAGTCCAGGCAAGCTAAAGCAAATGCTTAACGTTTTTTGAAAGATTTGAAATAGTACTTGAACCCAGGTCTGGAATATACTGCCTCATTGGAAGAAAGCAGCAGTTCTCTGTGTGTACTGTTTAACAATGGAAGCAGAGTTTAATAGGAGTATCCATTCCATCACAGCATAAAGTCCGTAACCATCCATCCATCAGCCTCAGTTGGACTATTTTGTAACTATACAGTACCATAAACATATTCAAACCAGTCAATTTAATGGGATAGTGCTGGATTTTGACAATAAATCAGATTAACTCATGGATACCATTTTTATGTCTGTGTGCAGTTTGAAGGTAGTTGAAGGTAGTTTCGTGAGCCATAGCTAACTAGCGTTAGCACAATGACTGGAAGTCTACCAGAACAGCTAGCATACTAGTTACTGACCTGGTGTAGACGCCGTTCTTACGGCAGAAGGAGTTCTTGACGGACAACCGTCGGTTGTTGAGTTCCAGGGCGGGGAAGCGTCCCTCGTCCAGGCTGACCATATCTCCATGGGTCAGGGCGTTACAGTTAGAGTTGTTCCCTGATGAACACACATAGGGAGACACTGTGTGACCACAGGCCAGAGGGATGGACAGGCAGGTAGGGGTTAGTGATGCTGTGAAGATGATACATGGATGTTGTATTATGTATGTCATGTGCAGTAACCCACTCTAGTACTGTTACTATTGTATGGCTGTGTCCCAAATGGACACTATGGGCCATGGTCAAAAGTAGTGCACTCCATAGTGAATAGGGTGCCATTTGGGACACAGTTGCCATTTGGGACACACCCTTTGAGTTCTATAGAAACATAAGAGGATTAATCATGAATGGATGTTATGCATATGTTCTGTTATGTACTCTACCTCTACTACTGTTACTACCGAGTTCTATAAAAACTAGAAGAGTGACTGGAGATACCACAATAATGTCATCACATTATCAGTATATTAGGTGAGTTTAGCCAGGCATCTATACATTGAATCCACAATATTCAACAAAAACACAGCCTTTAAACCTAAACGAAAATCCACAAAGTCTAGGTCAATAGCCTTGTTGATGTAAAGACACTGATATACAATTGATTTGTCTTGTTACTTCTCTGACCTACCCTCTGACCTACCCTCCCCCTGCTTCGCAAGTACTTTGATCAGCAGACTCCATTGGGCCTGGGTCTACAGTATGAGATATTATCCCTGCCTATGAGCGAAGTGGGAATCTACGAGAAGGCAAGGGTCCAAACATCTACTACCCCCCCTGACATATCAGACCCCTCCAAGGGCATCTGGCGGCAAAGCTGTTGTTCTGCAAACATTTAGTCACTATAATGAGCTGATCTGTTAACTTGCACCAGTCCAGTATTCCATGAGGGGGGTTACAGGGGGTCTGTGAGAGTATCTTTGTGTTAGAGAGCAGAGAAGGGAGGGAAGCGAGAGAAGTGAGAGAGGGGAGAGAAGAGAAGAAAGGACCTCTTGTGTTTCAGACCCGTGGGTTGACCCAGCCTGGCAGCCTGGCACTGGCAGCGCCAGCAGAGAGAAGTGCTGAGGCAGAGGAAATACCTGCTGATGTCAGAGAGCAGCAGACTGCACAACTACCATACTCCTCCTCTACAGATCAGTCTCTTTCTCTCATTTCTCCCTGTCTTGCTCCCCCTCTCTATCCACCACTTCTCCCTCTCTCCCCCGTTTCCTTTACCCTTCCCCTCCCTCTCTATCTCCCCCCCATAGGCTATATGCCAAAAGTAGACCACTGTAGAGTAGAAATACAGAATCTTTGAGATAGGAAGGACCATAACAAAGACCATGTTGTCTAGTAATATCATGCATTACTATATCTTCCTCTCGACCTCTCACCTGATTCAGACTTCTTGGCGTACTTCTTGCTCTGTCCTCTGATGATGAGGATGAAGACCAGTAGGAGGATGAAGATGAGTCCCACGAGAGCCACCACCACAAGGAACCACCACTCTTCATAGAATGGCGCCACCTTTTTGGCTGGAGGAGAAGAACACAGGCAATATAACAACTGGACTGAACACAAGGACAGCGCAGGGAGCACTGATGCAAAGGTAGCATCTGAAAACTATATATTTCTGTTATACTGATTAGTCTTAAATTCTATAAAATGAGGTAAGATTTTGTCATTGATTAACATGAAAACCCTAAGCTCAATTACTATTGTGTGTCCCAAATGGCAGCCCTATAAACCCTGGTCAAAAGTAGTGCACTAGGGAATAGGGTGACATTTGGGACATGGATATATGAAATAACTCACCAGATATGGAGGCTGAGGGTGGACTAGGAGATCCGTAGCCATAGTCGTTCACTCCAATGACCCGGAAGTCATAACTAACCCCTTGCTTCAGAATGTCCATGTTGAAGGTGTATGACGTCACTTCTTTTGGGATGTCCTTGATCAAGATATCCCACAAGCCTTCATCTGTTGGCAGAGTAAAATAAGTAGAAGAAGGTTTTTGGATGAGTAGTAATCAGACATGAAAAAACAGCAGTAAACGATACTGAAAGTAGTCATTATATAATCGATATTAAAGCCTATTTAAAAGCCTATACGTTAGTATGAAAATATATCCAAGGTAATTCATACCACATAAACATCATGCAATTCATATATTGTACAGCTCCCATAACGCGCTCTTGTCTTTGAGAGGTATAAGACAGTAGGTATGATTCACAAGATGGAATATTATGGGATGTTTAATGTTTGCTTTTGTAATGGCTGCCAGAATCCATAAGGGCTAAGTGCTAATAGCCATAAATCTTCTTTGGAGTTTGACGTTTATGGAGTGCTCAAGAACATCAGCCAACACCAGAGTTCATTTAACGTTTATGTCAGTAGTGAAGTAGTGAAGATATGAAGGGTACATTTCATCTGTAGTAGCACCAGGAGTTTTTCCTGACAATGAAAAACTGTGCCCTAGGAACTAGTCATATGGACAGCTGAGTAGTCCTACTGATGTGGTTAGGGACAGGCTCACATGGTCAGTGGCAGGATATTAGGGTTTGTCAAGTGGTACCAATTTGGATACAACAGAGGGACAGGGGGGTTGGAGGTTGGGGGTGGTCTTGGTATCCTGATCATCCCCTAGGGATCAGTGTAAGCCATACTATGCTACCAAGTGAATCTGCATGCTACTTTCTTAACATCTGGTGCTCAGTGCCCCCCACTCCCATCCACCCATTCCTTAAGTCACCAGTGGTGTAATCTATCCCTCTCTATGTGCCTCCATCCACCCATCATCCCTTTATTCCCTCTGTACAGCTGTCAATCACAGATGAAACCTGACGTTACGTATCAAGCTCCGTTGCACCCCAATCAATACTCCATTAAAAGAATAATGAGTAAACATCACCATCTGTTTGGAGCATATTGACAGCCTATTCTTAATCATATTATTCCTGTCGAAGCAAGTATTAGGCTGGGTTAACAGATCGTATGATTGGAAAGGATGTGAACTGTGGATCAATCTGGAAGTGTCCAATATGTCCACCAGCGCCTGAAATGAAAACTGTCCAGAACATAGTTCACTGGAGATGCACCGTTGAGGCCCTTTGCTCCACTAGAAGCTAAAAGAGTTAAGTCAAGCAAGTGGAGTCCAGTATGTCACGTGTTGGGTGTATATACCTGAAGGTCTGGCCTCGATGACGTAGCGTGTGATAGGCGACCTCCCGGGGTCACCGTTGGCCCAGTGGATGGTCAGAGCCGAGCCGTAGCGAGAGATGAAGGGCTCTCCAGGGGGGCCGGGGGCTCCTGCATCAGGTCAAAGGTGGGGTCAAAGGTTAGAGAAAGGTTTGAGGGTCAGGCAATCTCAATATACTTTCAAAATATTCGGGCATATTCAGGGCCTAAGCTTAACTTGAGATCCGCACACTCTGGCATTTGTAAATCATGCATTGATGTCAACTGAAGATTTGCACAGAAGGTTGAGTTAAGTGCGCATATTGCAAGTTAGAATATGGGCCTCAGTCAAGAGGTAGACGAACCTTCCCCAGGCCCCATGGTGATGTTAGCCTCCACCTCAGGCCCGTAGGTGAACGTCTTGGCCCGGATCCTGAAGTTGTAGGTGACCCCGTCAGCCAGATCCTTGATCTTCATCCAGAACGGGGCCCCTTTGACGTCCACCGTCACTATCTTACTGACGCCTGGGGGGGAGGGGGAGTGAAGACAGTCGGCACAGGCCACGGACTCTAGACAAACACACCACATTTAGAGTGGGGCTAATACCCAGGGACTGGATTGGAACAACATACACACACATACACACACACACACACTGACACACATACAGAAACAGGCACACTCCAACAGTTGTTGGGACATACATGAGAAATGAATTAAAAGGGTTAACATAGCAACATTATCAACTGATTCAGCATGTTATTTGGTGTCAACAAAATAAATAATGGCCACCACTCACTCAGTAATGGAAAAATATAGTTTTTCAATGTAGTTATTAGGTATGTTGATGTTTAGCCTACCCTCATACAGTAAGAGAGACTCAGGTTGCGTCCCAAATTACACTCTATTCCCCTATATAGGGCACTACTTTTGACCAGGGCCCATAGAAATAGGGTGTCATTTGGGATTCATCCTCAGAAATGGGCATTCATTGTGAGTTATCAGATGTGAGGTGGGATGCAAGACAGGTTGAGGGGGTTGTCTTACCGTCCACAGGGGTGCAGGGCTCGTAGACCAGCCGGTAGCCCTCCAGGATGCCGTTGGGGTAGGTGGGCTCACCCCAGGACACATTGACCGAAGTGGTGGTCAGCTCACTGAAGTGGAGGAAGCTGGGAGCGCTGGGGGCTGGAGGTCATAGGACACACAGGTCAGAGATTAGGGGGTCAGAGGAATGACAAGTACAGTTACATTTTGGATTGTGTACATTCGGATGGCCCTGCGATAGACTAGCGTCCAGGGGGTGTATTTGTACATCAAGCTGCCTCACACTACAGATACAGGAGATATGGTCCTGCTCCTATGAGCCTTTCCGGCTCGCACAACCCAAGGCTCATGCAAGGCTACGATTTATTTGACGATGTCCCTTTTTATTGTCTCAGCCTCTGAACCCAGCCCTCTGTGTGCATGTGATGCATGCTTTCTATTTTGAAGACGCAAAGTCATTGCAAAACTATTTATGATATGTTGTTTGCTTTTAGACAACCATCATACCGTCAGGCTCCAGTACTAATAGGCTAGTGACATAGATGAGCTTGTGACACTACTACTGTACAAAGAACACAGCTGTCCTGTTCTCTTAAGTCATTGAGCAGGACTATTTGTAACCCTCTGAAACACAGGCTTCATTGTGTGATGTGCCTCCTGCTATCAGCCCTGTATATCAACTCTCCTCCCTCTCTTCACCTTTCCTCAACATGCTTGTCATCTGCTTCCGTCTATTCCGTCTCTAGCCAAAAAGGTTAGAGCACATCCACCCTCTGTGTCTTCCACCCCCCTTTCGCACCTCCACTCCCTCTTGAGATATCAAACACAGCAAACTGCAAAGATGTTCCTTTTTACAAGGAGATCGGATGAAAAACACATTTCTACAGTGACTGTACAGAAAGGAGGGGGGAAGATGATCTTTGGACGGGAAAACAATCTGGCGACTGTCTTCTGTTGCTATTTAGAACACTGAGCCAGAGAGAAAGCATTTCCAAGAAACCACAGGAAGGACCTTCGAGACAAAAAACTCAAAAGAAAGAAAAAAATGGCCTCTAAACATTTTCATACCATCTTATACCAAACAAGACTGTCCAGGGAACCAGCGGATGAGTCAAGAGACTGAAAGAGGCCATTGATAGGGAACTGATATTTATGTCGTGTGGTTTCTAACATTTCTGGCTTGGCATGCTGACAGCAACAATTAGGTGCATCGTATAAAAGCTCACAGATATAAACCCTTGGAATGTTTGAGGGAGTTGGAGGAGGAATTTGAATTTAAGTCAATAAAATTGCTTTCCTTTCATTTTAAGAAACAGACAACTTTTGTGCGTGTGTTTATGTGGCAGTATACTGCTCTGACAGTATGCTTACCAGCCTGCTGTGTGCGGCCCCTGGTCGGGGGGCTCCGGGGCCCGTCCCCTGCTGCGTTGAAGGGGGCCACACTTATCATGTAGGTGGTGTATCCAGTCAGGTTCTTCAGCTTGACCCCTCCTTCTGGCAAGAACAGGGTCCGCAGCCTCTCTGTCTCGTTCTTACGCTGGAACTCCCAGAAGTACACCTGGAGGGAGAAGGAGGAGGAGATATGGAGAACAGACACACATTAGCTCACAGCAAAGATGGCCTTTACATCCCACTGGGATTCAAAAGTCACGCGAAAACTTGTAACTGTCATTACATTTGAATGACTATGATTGGAATGATTAGAATTCTATGGTACCTCCATCCTTGTGAAACCTTCTTACCTTGTAGCCCTGGATGTCTCCGTTCTGAGTGTCCAATGGAGGAGACTCCCACGTCACATCCAGCTGGGTGGCCGTTGCTGTTTGGATGGCCACGTTCTGGGGCGGGGCAGTGGGTACTGTGAAAAGGGAAGGATTAAAAATCAAGCAAAAATCCATGAAGAAACAATACAGAAGAAATATCAGTGGAATCAGTTTCAGTTGCTTTGTCTCCTCACTGCTTGTGGACACTACTGTCTAGCTGCCTGTGTGTGGACTGATAGCTTTACAGCTGAGAACACGGAAAACTACTCTTGACTCTAAGCTCCCAGGCTCACACAGTCAAAGACATGGGGATTTAAGAAAAGCAAACTTATCCTGCAAGATGAATACATTTGTAAATGGTACCAATCCAATAAACGTTTGCCAAGAGCAGCTCGACAAGCAGAATAATCCCCCTGCCTTCAGGGTGGTCAGCTAGTCTATAGTTCTCCTATTCAGGTCCTCTGTTGAGGTGAAGATTGAAATGACAAGAAAAGCACAGAGAAAGAAAGAAAGAAAGAAAGAAAGAAAGAGAGAGAGAGAGAGAGAGGCATGGAAAGGGGGAGAGAGAGAGAGAGAAAGAAAGAAAGATAGAGAGATTGTGTGTGTAACCTCACCACCTCACTGAGCGACTTACCTGCCTCTCCTACAAACACTTCCTGTGGTGTGCTAGTTGGTCCCTCCCCCACGACATTATAAACACTCATCCTGATCTCATAGCGCTTGTGTTTGCTCAGGTCTGGGGAACAAGGAACAACACTGACATTAACCAACAACCAACCACCACCACAATGTAAAATGTGACCTTTATTTAAACAGGAAGGACCCTTGAGGTGAGAAACCTCTTTTGTAAGGGCAATCAATACATGCTAGAAAATACATTTGTTGATTTTGTAAGTATGTCTTATTCAGCAGTTAGAATCTATCCAAGGATGTAATTGAGTAGTGATTGCGTACTGGAAAGAAATACACTGAAAATATGTGACCGTCTGGTTTTGTGCTGCTTGACAAAACAAATACAAGTACATGAGCCCATGAAACTTGGACTGGACAAGCAAGTCTACCGGCAACTCCTATTGAAAATACAATACATCCACATAAACAGAAGACAGGGCGTCTTTAAATCAGGGCCCACACAGTGGTCTGTTTGAGCTCACTGTCAGAACAGACAAACAAATGTGGTAACGACTTCATTAGATTTAGTCAACTCAATTTTCACTCTGCATTTCCTGACACACACAAAACAAGGCAGCTGGGTATATCTTATACATGGCTAGAGCTTACACACGGACTAACTTCCTTTTGCTTTATTACTAAATGAATGTGTGTGTGTGTGCGTGTGTGTGTGAGAGTGTCTGTGTGTGTGTGTGTGTGTGTGTGTGTGCCTGCACTAGGGCACTGTGGTGTTCAGTGTGTATTTCATCAGCAGTGAGACAGAGTGTGAAGCACAGCCAGGCATGTGAGGACTTACTATCCAGCTCATACTGGGTGAGAGAGGACTCGCTCAGGTTTCGCACACTGTAGGGGGCTGTGAGGGAGAAGGTGAGGGGTCAAACATGAGCGTGAGAGGGGGCAGCCAGAAGAGAGAGGGGATGAGTAGAGGAGAGACATGTAATTGTGTTAGTGCACTCTGTGACTGCTCTGACAGTGCAAGAACCAGTGAAAAACCCACACAATCAGAGAAACCCACAATAACTTAATCAAAGAGAAATTATATATATCACACAGACAGAGCAGATATAACATAACAGCTCTACATTAAACATAAGATGGGACTGATTATAACTGATTATAAGAGAGATGACTACAGAGTAAGATTTGTCATGCACAACCACAGAGTTACAGGAAGACAATATGGAGGGCAAGTTTTGTACATGTTCTGATGGAGTTCTGTGTGACCTTGTGCAGAGGCTGTAGGGGAGTTGTGGAGAGGTTGATGTAAGGTTGTGGAAACATTATGAGGAGGTTGTGGGAAGGTTGTTACTCACAGGTGAGCTCAGCCCAGGTAGCAGAGGGGCTGTTGGCGGTGCGTACGGAGAAGCTGCGAAGACGGTCGTACAGGAGCTCCCGGTACCGTATCCGGAAGCCCAGGAGGATACCGTTTATCTTCTCCTCAGACGGAGGCTGTGATGATGACACATAACGTTAGACTACCAATAGGCCATGTTCAACATAGTCTCGCTCACAGACAGTCATACATTTTACAAAGCTGAGCTAGCTAACTAGATATTTGATTAATAATAATAATATACTTAATTTATAACTCGCATTTTATTGAAACACACTCGCAAAGTGTTTAAATTATTTCATGATTCCCATGTAATTACACTCTCCATCGTCCCATTTATGGTCGCCCCTCCTATGCACAACCACATGCAGAGTACAACAGGACTAAGAAGAAGAGACATGATCCAGAAATTAACTCATCCATGGCTGACTCACACAGAGAGAAATTCCCCCGTCGTAAAACATGAGACAACAGGACCAGCAGAAAGGGGAAAGAGAGAAGAGTCTGGCAATAACTGCTTGGATCTCAATGTAAAACTCCTACAGGCAGTAACCTGGGAACTCGCCATCTCCCCTTTATGAGCTGTTAATTCAGGTGTTAGTGTTAGAGAGAGAGGAGGAGAGGGGAAGGTGTGTGTTCCACTCAGTCTAAGTACACCCTATACACCGCGCTGCCCTCTCATTACCGCCCATTGACTGACAGATGACTGGGCTTTACTGAGGATAGGAAGACCAACATCAAGACCAAACACCACGCCTCTTCTTACCTGCCAGCGAATCAGCACGGATGTAGTTGTGTGTGGCGTGACAGAGAGGATTGTGGGGGCTTCGTCAGGGGCTGGAACAGGAGAGAAAACAGAGAACAAAGATTGAAGGTGAGGACAATTAGTTGAATACAGCTGAAGACGTGCAGCCCCAAGAGGAGTGGTAGCTACAAGTCTACCACCCAGGCGCAAAGAACTAACGCAGTGGTATTCACGGTGTACAAACACAAAACTAAAGAAAACACCTCACCCATTGATAAACAAGTCAAATATGGCTATTGGAATGATTTGCGGAAGGAACAGTTCTTTAGTTAAAGTTAGTTCTGCTCGGTTGACATTGTTTGGTTGTAAGTGTTTTTGTTGGGGTGTATGGCTGGTCACATGGCAAACACAGACGGTGATGAACACATCACCTCTTCTACTGCTGCCAATAGTGTCCTCACCACAGCAATATGTTAACTTCCCTGACATTCTATTCAGGGAGGGATTGGAACCCAGCACTGATGTAAAACATAAATTACAGACGCCCTGCCTACGGTCTAAGGCACTGCATCTCAGTGCTTGAGGTGTCACTACAGACCCCCTGGTTCGATTCCAGGCTGTATCACAACCGGCCGTGATTGGGAGTCCCATAGGGCGGCGCACAATTGGCCCAGTGTCGTCCGGGTTTGGCCAGTGTAGGCCGACATTGTAAATAAGAATTTGTTCTTAACTGACTTGCCTAGTATAAAAAATTATAATAATTATGCACTCACTAACTGTATGTCGCTCTGGATAAGAGCGTCTGCTAAATGACTAAAATGTAAATGAAATGGTCAATGTGGCGAAACCAAGGACAATGAAGACCAAATCATGTGCGGTTAATATGATGTCCACAAGGATCTGTATTTTGAATGCAGTAAGATACCCCAAAGTGAAAAGAGGTTAAGTCTCTTACTGTCCTGTAGTGTGGTGATAGCTTCACTCTCCTCGCTGTATTCACTGTCTCCTATGTCGTTGGTGGCTTTCACTCTAAACTGGTAGGAGGTGAAGGGCTTCAGCCTAGCATGGAGCGATGGAACATAAGACAACATCATTCTCAGTGACATTTTTCATGTGACATTTTTCAACTATTCAACTTCCATCTAGGGCTAAGTGCAGCCTTTCCAAGCAAATCTCTAAAACATCAAGCTTAAAGGGTCTATACTGTGTGATAGAAAACTATCCACTATGTACCAACTATTAGTGCACTAGGTAAGGTGCTAGGTAGTGTGTTAGGTAGGGTGCATACTGTACCTGCCAACTATGTAGGAGTTAGCCTCGTGGTTGACCGAGGCAGAATGGACGGTCCAGTTGCTGTCGGGCAGTTCTCTCAGCTGGACGGTGTAGTAGCGGACCGGAGAGAGGCCGTCGCTGCCTGGTTCCCATGACAACAACACGCTGCGGGCCTGAACATCCTCCTGGGGCACCATGGGACGATCGGTGGGCTGGGGGCGAGCTGGGGGAAGAGAGAGAGAGAGAGAGAGAGAGAGAGAGAGAGAGAGAGAGAGAGAGAGAGAGAGAGAGAGAGAGAGAGAGAGAGAGAGAGAGAGAGAAGAGGATAATGTTAACAACAGGCCCATGTTCTACGGTCGGTAACAGTTTTCAGGCTACATTGTAGTTATCTGCAAAGTGTGAACTGTGTACAAGTTTTTATCAGGTTAAATAAATTACTTATACCATACTCAAAAGACAATAGCCTACAGTACTCACTAACTTCAAGTGCTTGTGTAAACACACAAAACTAATAGCTGATTACTGCAGATGTAACCAGGTGGAATATAACTACTTGAAAACCATTGTACTGAATCTGTAAACTCCTATCAGATGAGATGAGTGTTTCTTCTGAACTCGTTGGAATGCTCTGTTGTTTACTGTAAGTGACTGACTGAACTGACTCATCTCAGCCACTCTAGCCTGTTGTGTCAACATTGAGAATATAAACCTGTCTGCACTCTAACACATGTAGACAATATTCTGTGGTATGCTCTATAAGTACTATAACTCACATGGTAATGGAACATAAAACTTAATCTAAGTACACAAAATATACAATGATGTTCTATAAGTACAATAACTAATATACTAATGTTATATAGTACTTCTTCTTAAAAGGCACATTTTCATAGTAACTTAACTTTTTGGTACATTCAACAAGTACAATAGCTCATACACTAATGTGATACAATACTTCATCTGACATATGTTTCAATTCATATGTTTACCTCTCTTCTCGGTGGTGACCACAAGTGCCTCTGCGGCCTCCCCCCAGCCCTTGCGTGTCTGGGCTGTGATGCGGAACACATACATTGAATCTTTTTTCAGGCCCGTCACCATGTACTGACGAGCACTCGGGTTCAGCACGTCCACTGTGGCCGTGTTGCTATTGCTCGAGTTCAGACGGTACGTGATCTGATAGGCTGAGAGGAGCAGAAAGGAAACACATATGACAGAAGAGAGAAAGAGAGAGAGTCAGAAACAAAAGCTATGATAAACTCCTTCAAATGTCCTTCAAAATGTCCCCTAAAAAAAGAAACAGGGACTCAGCATGAAACGTGATTCTGCCTGACACAAAAATGGTGAACACAGCGATCAGGCTGGTTCTACGATGCTAGGTCCAAAGTTGGTTACAAATAAATCATCATAGTCAAAATAAGTGTTGTTTTTGTTTGCTGTATGAGAGGGTCATTCTTGTAGAGTCTGGACAGGTTAAAGGTGAAAGGTGTGGTCAGGGTCAAAGGTTAAATCACATACCCAGGATAATGCCGTTAGGTTGAGACGGGGACTGCCAGATGAGACGCACCGAGGTGGTCCGGACCTCAGGGAACAGGATGCCAACTGGAGGGCCGGGCACTGGAGACAAGAGAGCAGCAGAGGGGCTAGACTTTTTAACACCTATTTTCTTTACATCAGATGCAGTGGGTTACTGAATGGTAGTGGGCATTGGTCGACTATAATATCAAAGTCTGGATAGCTTTAATAAGCTATTTGAAAGCTTTTACATATCCTTTGGTATAACATATCTTGTATGAGCAGGTGGATGAATGGCGGCCATTTTACGGGCTCCTAACCAATTGTGCTATTTTGTGTATTTTTTCATGTAGATCGTAACTTATTTTTTATACATAATGTTTCCTATGACCGAAAAGAGCTTCTTGGCCTGTGACTTTAATGCAGGTAAACTGATTTCTACTTGCAGGTCACCTGTGCAACTAGGGGCGAAAAAACTCTAGATCACCTTTCCTCAACACACAGAGACGCATACAAATTTCTCCCTCACCTTTTGGCAAATCTGACCATGACTCTATCCCCCTGATTCCTTACAAGCAAAAACTCAAAAAGGAAGTACCAATGGCATGCTCAATACGGAAGTGGTCCGACGACGCGGATGCTAAGCTACAGGACTGTTTCGCTAGCACAGACTGGAATATGTTCCGGGATTCATCCGATGGCATTGAGGAGTTTACCATATCAGTCATTAATAAGTGCATCGACGACGTCATCCCCACAGTGACCGTACGTACATATCCCAACCAGAAGCAATGGATTACAGGCAACATCCGCACTGAGCTAAAGGCAAGAGCTGCCGCTTTCAAGGAGTGGGACACTAATCCGTACGCTTAAAAGAAATCCCGCTATGCCCTCTGACGAACCATCAAACACGCAAAGCGTCATTACAGGACCAAGGTCGAATCCGACTACACCGGCTCTGACGCTCTTCATATATGGCAGGGCTTGCAAACTATCACGGATTACAAAGGGAAACCACGAGCTATCCCTGTGACGCGAGCCTACCAGACGAGCGAAATACCTTCCATGCTTGCTTTGAGGCTAGCAACACTGAACCATGCATGAGAGCTGTTCCGGATGACTGTGTGATCACGCTCTCCTAGTGTCTTCACTGACATTTTCAACCTCTTCCTGACCCAGTCTGTAATACCTAAATGTTTCAAGCAGACCACCATAGCCCCTGTGTCCAAGAACGCCAAGGTAACCTGTCTAAATGACTATCGCCCCCTGGGCACTCACATCTCTAGCCATGAAATGCTATGAAAGGCTGGTGATGGCTCACATCAACACCATCATCCCAGACAACCTGGGACAACTCCAATTCGCATACCGCCCCAACTGATCCACAGATGACGCAATCTCTATTGCACTGTCCTTTCCCACCTGGACAAAAGGAACACCTACAGTGGGGAGAACAAGTATTTGATACACTGCCGATTTTGCAGGTTTTCCTACTTACAAAGCATGTAGAGGTCTGTAATTTTTTATCTTAGGTACTCTTCAACTGTGAGAGACGGAATCTAAAACAAAAATCCAGAAAATCACATTGTATGATTTTAAAGTAATTAATTTGCATTTTATTGCATGACATAAGTATTTGATCACCTACCAACCAGTAAGAATTCCGGCTCTCACAGACCTGTTAGTTTTTCTTTAAGAAGCCCTCCTGTTCTCCATTCATTACCTGTATTAACTGCACCTGTTTGAACTCGTTACCTGTATAAAAGACACCTGTCCACACACTCAATCAAACAGACTCCAACCTCTCCACAATGGCCAAGACCAGAGAGCTGTGTAAGGACATCAGGGATACAATTGTAGACCTGCACAAGGCTGGGATGGGCTACAGGACAATAGGCAAGCAGCTTGGTGAGAAGGCAACAACTGTTGCCGCAATTATTAGAAAATGGAAGAAGTTCAAGATGACGGTCAATCACCCTCGGTCTGGGGCTCCATGCAAGATCTCACCTCGTGGGGCATCAATGATCATGAGGAAGGTGAGGGATCAGCCCAGAACTACACGGCAGGACCTGGTCAATGACCTGAAGAGAGCTGGGACCACAGTCTCAAAGAAAACCATTAGTAACACACTACGCCGTCATGGATTAAAATCCTGCAGCGCACGCAAGGTCCCCCTGCTCAAGCCAGCGCATGTCCAGGCCCGTCTGAAGTTTGCCAATGACCATCTGGATGATCCAGAGGAGGAATGGGAGAAGGTCATGGGGTCTGATGAGACAAAAATAGAGCTTTTTGGTCTAAACTCCACTCGCCGTGTTTGGAGGAAGAAGAAGGATGAGTACAACCCCAAGAACACCATCCCAACCGTGAAGCATGGAGGTGGAAACATCATTCTTTGGGGATGCTTTTCTGCAAAGGGGACAGGACGACTGCACCGTATTGAGGGGAGGATGGATGGGGCCATGTATCGTGAGATCTTGGCCAACAACCTCCTTCCCTCAGTAAGAGCATTGAAGATGGGTCATGGCTGGGTCTTCCAGCATGACAACGACCCGAAACACACAGCCAGGGCAACTAAGGAGTGGCTCCATAAGAAGCATCTTAAGGTCCTGGAGTGGTTTAGCCAGTCTCCAGACCTGAACCCAATAGAACATCTTTGGAGGGAGCTGAAAGTCCGTATTGCCCAGCGACAGCCCCGAAACCTGAAGGATCTGGAGAAGGTCTGTATGGAGGAGTGGGCCAAAATCCCTGCTGCAGTGTGTGCAAACCTGGTCAAGACCTACAGGAAACATATGATCTCTGTAATTGCAAACAAAGGTTTCTGTACCAAATATTAAGTTCTGCTTTTCTGATGTATCAAATACTTATGTCATGCAATAAAATGCAAATTAATTACTTTAAAATAATACAAAGTGATTTTCTGGACTTTTGTTTTAGATTCCGTCTCTCACAGTTGAAGTGTACCTATGATAAAAATTACAGACCTCTACATGCTTTGTAAGTAGGAAAACCTGCAAAATCGGCAGTGTATCAAATACTTTTTCTCCCCACTGTATGTGAAAATGCTGTTCATTGACTACAGCACCAACACCATCATTAAGTTTGCGGACGACACACCAATGACGATGAGACAGCCTACAGTGAGAAGGTCAGAGAATTGACAGGGTGGTTCAGGACAACAACCTCTCCCTCAACGTCAGCCAGAAAAAAAAGCTGATCGTGGACTACAGGAAACGGAGGGCCGAGCACACCCCCATCCACATTGACGGGCTGTAGTGGAGCAGGTCGAGAGCTTCCAGTTCCTCGATGTCCATATCACTAAGGAATTTTATTTTTGTGTCAAATCGCCAGTTGGCAACCCATTCCTTATGGGATTAATTGACACATAAACAAACATTAAAATAATTCACTGTGATAATTCAGTGATAATTCTTCCAGTGTTCTGTACAGTGCGCACCACATAAAGAGTGAAAAATCAATCTATACATAATAGTAAATACGTTTATGCAAGCAATAATTATATCCCTAGAGCAGTAAAAAAATATATATATATTCACAGATAAATAAATACTGAAAAATGAAACGGAAGGCATTTGAACCAAGGCATTTAAACTAAGGAACTATTATGGTCCACACACACCAACACAGTCGTGAAGAGGGCACGACAACGCCTCTTATCCATCAGGAGACTGAAAAAATTTGGCATGGGCCCTCAGATCCTCAAAAAGTTATACAGCTGCACCATTGAGAGCATCTTGACTGGCTGCATCACCGCTTGGTATGACAACTGCTTGGCATCCGACCACAAGGTGATACAGAGGGTAGTGCGTATGGCCCAGCACATCACTGGGGCCGAGCTCCCTGCCATCCAGGACCTCTATACCAGGCGGTGTCAGAGGAAGGCCCTAAAAATTGTCAAATACTCCAGCCACCCAAGTCATAGACTGTTCTGGAACCAACAGGACCCTGAACAGCTTCTACCTCATGCCATAAGACTGCTAAATAGTTAGTTAAATAGTTAACCAATAGCTACCCGGTCTATTTGCATTGACCCTTTTTGCACTCTTTTGACTCATCACATGTGCTGCTGTTACTGTTAATTGTCTATCCTGTTGCCTAGTCACTTTATCCCTACCTATATGTACAGTACATATCTACCTCAATTATCTCATACCCCTCCACATCGACTTGGTACTGGTACCCCGTGTATATAGCCAAGTTATCGTTACTCATTGTGTATTTATTCCTTGTGTTATAATCTTGTTGGGAATGGCCCGTAAGCATTTCACTGTTAGTCTACACCTGTTGTTTACGAAGCATGTAACAAATAACATTTGAATGTATACAGTCGTGGTCAAAAGTTTTGAGAATGACACAAGTATTGATCTTCACAAAGTTTGCTGCTTCAGTGTTTTTACATATTTTTGTCAGATGTTACTATGGTATACTGAAGTATAATTACAAGCATTCCATAAGTGTCAAAGGCTTTTATTGACATTACATTAAGTTTATGCAAAGAGTCAATATTTGCAGTGTTGACCCTTCTTTTTCAAGACCTCTGCAATCCGCCCTGGCATGCTGTCAATTAACTTCTGGGCCACATCCTGACTGATTGCAGCCCATTCTTGCATAATCAATGCTTGGAGTTTGTCAGCATTTGTGGGGTTTTGTTTGTCCACCCGCCTCTTGAGGATTGACCACAAGTTCTCAATGGGATTAATGTCTGGTGAGTTTCCTGGCCATGGACCCAAAATGTTGATGTTTTTTTCCCCGAGCCACTTAGTCATCAATTTTGCCTTTTGGCAAGGTGCTCCATCATGCTGGAAAAGGCATTGTTCGTCACCAAACTGTTCTTGGATGGTTGGGAGAAGTTGCTCTCAGAGCATGTGTTGGTACCATTCTTTATTCATGGCTGTGTTCTTAGGCAAAATTGTGAGTGAACCCACTCCCTTGGCTGAGAAGCAACCCCACACATGAATGGTCTCAGGATGCTTTACTGTTGGCATGACACAGGACTGATGGTAGCGCTCACCTTGTCTTCTCCGGACAAGCTTTTTTCTGGATGCCCCAATCAATCGGAAAGGGGATTCATCAGAGAAAATGACTTTACCCCAGTCCTCAGCAGTCCAATCCCTGTACCTTTTGCAGAAAATCAGTCTGTCCCTGATGTTTTTCCTCGCTGCCCTTGTGGCTTCCTCGCTGCCCTTCTTGACACCAGGCCATCCTCCAAAAGTCTTCGCCTCACTGTGCGTGCAGATGCACTCACACCTGCCTGCTGCCATTCCTGAGCAAGCTCTGCACTGGTGGTGCCACGATCCCGCAGCCGAATCAACTTTAGGAGACGGTCCTGGCGCTTGCTGGACTTTTTTGGGCGCCCTGAAGCCTTGTTCACAACAATTGAACCTCTCTCCTTGAAGTTCTTGATGATCCGATAAATGGTTGATTTAGGTGCAATCTTACTAGCAGCAATATCCTTGTCTGTGAAGCCCTTTTTGTGCAAAGCAATGATGACGGCACGTGTTTCCTTGCAGGTAACCATGGTTAACAGAGGAAGAACAATGATTTCAAGCACCACCCTCCTTTTAAAGCTTCCAGTCTGTGATTCTAACTCAATCAGCATGACAGAGTGATCTCCAGCCTTGTCCTCGTCAACACTCTCACCTATGTTAACAAGAGAATCACTGACATGATGTCAGCTGGTCCTTTTGTGGCAGGGCTGAAATGCAGTGGAAATGTTTTTTTGGGGGGGATTAAGTTTCATTTTCATGGCAAAGCACATCACTGAGGGACTTTGCAATTAATTGCAATTCATCTGATCACTCTTCATAACATTCTGGAGTATATGAAAATTGACATCATAAAAACTGAGGCAGCAGACTTTGTGAACATTTATATTTGTGTCATTCTCAAAACTTTTGACCATGACTGTACATCACTGTTCAATATCTAAGGCTTTTATAGGTATTGGAAATTTAGACAGGTAGATATTAGGCAGCGCAGGGTGTACCGTCATCCAGGGTCCTCTCCAGTATGTGCGGTGAGCTGGGCATGCCGTCTCCGATGCGGGTGAAGGCCAGGACCTGGATCTCATAGAGGACGTATTTCCCCAGACCAGTCAGCTGGACACTGTGGCTGGCGTTCCCCTCTACTGTCCACAACTGGAGGGACGAGTCTGAGTCCTTCTCCTTATACAACACCTGAAGGAGGGAGAGAAGAGATGAGAGGAAAAGAGAGGGAAGAGGGGAGAAGAGAGGGAAGATGGGAAGAGCGAGGGGAAGACAGAGTGGAAGAGAGACGGGATGAGAGAGTGGAATTAGGCAAGAGAGAAGGAAGATATTGGATTAGAAAGGAGAGTGAGTAATGGAATTATTTAGTTGTACAGTATTGTATCCTTCTTGGAGGCGAGGGTGATAACTGAACGCCTCACACACCTTGTAGCCCAGGATAAGTCCATTCCGGTCTTGTTCCGGTACTTCAAACCAGCGCACCAGGATACTGCTGGAGGTGGTGGCGAAGGCTGACATGTTGGTAGGGCCACAGGAGGGGACTGGAGAGAATAAAAAATTAATAAAAGAAAGATACACTTTTATGAACTAAACGACGACATCCAGTTTTTGCCATGCGTTCCATGATGTTCATGGGCCTTTGTGTGTGTGTGAGTGTGTGTGAGAGTGTGTGCTTGCGTGTGTAGCATTGAAGACACATACTGGTGAACCACTGAGGCCTAGTGTCTAACCCAGGCGTGGCTGTAGCTCCAGAGAAAGCACAGCTCTATAACAGGCCAGCTAGGCTACGGCTCCTTCCTGGCACTCGTCCCTGGACATAATACACTGATTCGGAAGAATTTGCTGGAGTGAGTGGAAAAAATGAAAAAATGCAGAGGAATTCCACATTCTAGCCCATGTGTTCCCAATTTCCTCCTCTACTCCCCTCTCCCTAAAGTCTGGTATCCACAGTGACTGCACCAGCACAGAGAGACAGAGACAGAGACAGAGACAGAGACAGAGACAGAGACAGAGACAGAGACAGAGACAGAGACAGAGACAGAGACAGAGACAGAGACAGAGAGAGAACATCCTAACCCTTTGCCTCTTCTACAAGAACATCCAGAGACAGCAAGACAAAGCGTAATGAAATAACAACTCATGCCTCACTTTAGTTTGTTTTTGGGAGAGAGAGAGAGACCATATTAGAGACACATGTTTCCCTCAGATTACAGAGATCCACAAAGAATTCGAAAACAAACCCAATTTTGATAAACTCCCTTATCTACTGGGTGAAAAACCACAGTGTGCCATCACAGCAGCAACATTTGTGACCGGTTGCCACAAGAAAAGGGCAACCAGTGAAGAACAAACACCATTGTAAATACAACCCATATTTATGTTTATTTATTTTCCCATTTGTACTTTAACTATTTGCACATTGTTACAACACTGTATATATACACATAATATGACATTTGAAATGTCTTTATTCTTTTGGAACTAATGAGTGTAATGTTTACTGTTAATATCTATTGTTTATTTCACTTTTGTTTACTATCTACTTCACTTGCTTTGGCAATGTTAACATATATTTCCCATGCCAATAAAGCAATTGAATTGAATTGAATTGAATTGAGAGACAGAGACAGAGACAGAGACAGAGACAGAGACAGAGACAGAGACAGAGAGAGAAATACTGTGTGAAGGAGCAGAAGGCAGGCAGACAGGTTGGTGTCCATTTCATATGGCTCCATGAGGCAGGAAGAATAAAATGACCCTGGCCCCATACCATACGCGTGGGTAGATAAAAGAGGTAATATGCAGGAAGTCAGATTGTATTCACATGGGTGAATACAACCTGCACACAGTGTGTGTGTCTGAGAGCCTGGTACTGTAGATCAGTGGGTCTAATAGTGTGGGTGGTTGAAGCAGTAGCCATAGGAACATACATTAGACCATGCCTTTTATGTCCTAAAATTAATGAAGTGTGTAGATCAAAGAGTGCCTAAATTAAAGACTGAACATCAGTGCTGTGTGTGAGACTCCACCAACTGTTGAGATGTTATTAACCAAATAAAACAGGATATACCGTAATCAAAGAAAATGTAACTACACTGCAAATTCCCCTGTGTTAAGTGAACACTGAAAGTGGGTACCTGTATAGGCACTGAACAGTGTTGAATTAACACACTGCTTAGTGTAAAGCTTTATTTGCATATTTCCCAGAATGCCTTGCCTTTCGAGTGAATTGTAGAGTTACCACCCAATACTGAATTTGTTAGTGACAGAGACATGCTTGTTGCATACATCCATGTTCAGTCCTATGGACTTCACCAATTGAGATCCTAAGTGAATATGTTATTAAAATGTAATTATTTAACTCAATACAATATGTATTTCATTAGGCATTATTTTGAGGGCTTACGCAAAAAAAAATACTGGGTTATTTGAATGACCCAATTGCTGGGTTGCAGGCATTTGGTCACTTATTATTTTTAAAGAGCAAGGTTGGTTTGTTGATGCTCGGTTATTGAGATATGACCCAGCGGGTCAGATCAAAAGACTGGAGGCTTGGCTTAATAGGGGTGTGGCTGGCAACAAGTAATTTTTGGCCACCCGTGAGAGTAAATGTCATTCCGGTTCATCTGCTATGTTGAATTGTTTTCACGTTAAGGTTTAACACTGTCACTTTGTAGCTTTAATGAAGCTTACAGAAGCATATGAGCTCATTCAAAGCCTATGCAAATCCCAATGTAATATCCTCAAGTGATATCCCCAATGGGATACTAACCACTTAATACTGAAATATGAGACTACCTAAGGCATCTAAACTGGAACAACCACTTCAGTAACGTGTGCAATAAATCCAAATAACATATTGGATTAGTTTAGATAATCAATTTCTCGCATGGAATAGCCTTCATTTCTCAGAACAAGAATAGACTGACGAGTTTCAGAACAACGTTCTTTGTTTCTGACCATTTTGATCCTGTAATCAAACCCACAATTGCTGATGCTCCAGATATTCAACTAGTCTCAAGAAGGCCAGTTTTATTGCTTCTTTAATCAGCACAACAGTTTTCAGCTGTGCTAACATAATTGCAAAAGGGTTTTCTAATGATCAATTAGCCTTTTAAAATGATAAACATGGATTAGCAAACACAACGTGCCATTGGAACACAGGACTGATGGTTGCTGATAATGGGCCCCTGTACGCCTAAGTAGATATTCCATTAAAAATCAGCCGTTTCCAGCTACAATAGCCATTTACAACATTAACAATGTCTACACTGTATTTCTGATCAATTTGATGTTATTTTAATGGACAAAAAAATTGCTTTTCTTTCGAAAACAAGGACATTTCTAAGTGACTTCTGAACGTTAGTGTATATTTGAGAAAGCATAGCATTCATTAATCAATCAATGTACATGCAAAAACATAGATATTGAAAGAAACAATTCTTAAAATCAACCTGCAATAGAGCTTGCTGGGAAATATGATAATGATGGGTGTGGTTTTGGTTCAACTCTGGTTATTAACACCAACACTGGGGTTATTTTACACCAATGAGTGTTTATTCAACACTTACAGAGTTAAATGTTATGTTTAGAGTGTAGGCCCTCAAAATAAGGCCTTATGAAATACGTATTGTGTTAAATAATAACATTTCATTCCCTCAGGATCTCACTTGGTGATGTCCATATGACTGAAAATGGATGAATGCAACAACCATGTCTCTATCACTAACAAATACAGTCATGGGTGGTAACTCTACAATTCACTCGAAAGGCAAGGCACTCTGGGAAATAAGGCTTTACACCAAGCAGTGTGTTAATTTAATACTTTCCTGTGTCTATACGGGTCCAGGCTTTCAGTCTTAATTTAACACTCTCAGTGTTGATTCAACACTGGAGGATTTTCTGTGTACTATCATATAGTGTACTATCATATAGTGTGTGTCCCAAATTGCACACTATTCCCTATGGGCCCTGGCCAAAAGTATTGCACTATACTGTATAGGGAATAGGGTGCCATTTGAGGCGCAGACATAGAGTGTGATGTGTAATCTCACCAGACTCCCTGGTCCTCCCTCTGACTGGCTGGCTCCAGGGCCCGGCCCCGATGCCGTTGAGAGCCTGAACCCTGACCTCGTACTCTGTCCACTCCTCCAGGTCCTCGATAGTGAACTCCCTCTCCAGCCGGTCAGCTATCACATGGGTCAGCGCCCTGCCCTGGGAGCCTGTACGGGAGTACTGGACCCGGTAGCCCAACAGATCTGGGTTCCCATTGTACTCCCACTCTGGTAGGGGCTGGGAGGGGGGTGAGAGAGAAAGAGGGAGAGGGAGGGGGAGAGGAAGAGGGAGAAAGGGGGGTGGAGAGGGAGAGAGCGAGCGAGAGGGAGAGGGAGAAAGAGGGAAAATGAAAGAAGGAAACGAGACAAAAACTACAACACACAAAGACACACAGCCAGTCATCATCACTTGATGATAAACTCAGAGCATCACATCATAATGTCAGTCTGTTGAGACGTCACGTACCACCCATCGAAGCCACAGACTGGTCTCGCTGGCCGTGCGCAGGGTGACATTGGCGGGGGACATGTCTGGAGGGGCCTGCAAGGTCTGGATCTTTCTGGAGGGCTGACTTGGAGGACTGGTACCCACAATGTTTACCTGACGCATACGGAACCTAGCGGGAGAGAGGAAACAAGAGCAAAGTTATCACAGGAGTGATCCATAGGATTCCATAAGAGTTTTTTGTGGCCAGGTTACATGGTCAGGAAAAACACAGGGTTCTACAAATAGAATAGAATAGAGTTAAGGCTGTGTTAAATTGGGGGTAGGTGGGCCTCACACTTCTAGAATGGGTAGGGGTCAAGGTATAGGAGTTAAGTATAGTACCTGTCAAAGGTGTAGGGGTATATAGTAGCCTACCTGTAGAAAGTGGGTATATAGTAGCTTACCTGTAGAAGGTGTATGGGTTGAGTCCTGGCACCTCCATGGAGCGGGCATCAGGCTCGTTGGGCAGCTGGTGAACAATCACCCAGTCCTCATTGTCTCCTATCACACTGACCTAAACACAACAACAACACACAACACAACATGATATAGGCTGCATCCCAAATGGCACCCTATAAGTTGTGCAGTATATTGGTAATAGGGTGCCATTTGGGACTCATAGTCAATGTGGGTCACAGATCAGGGGGGAGCGGTCAGAGACTTTAAGGCCAGGATGAGCTCCTCTCTCTGGGGAAGAAGACCTTCTTACCTGGGCCTCTACCTGCCAGCGAGAGATGGAGGTCTTTCCATCATAGCCGGGTTTGAACTGGAGGGTGATGGATCGAGGGCCGATGTTGGAGATGGCCATGTTGGTGGGAGGACCAGGCAGCTCTACACAGACAGAGACAGAGAGAGAGAGAGAGAGAGAGAGAGAGAGAGAGACAGAGAGAGAGAGAGACAGAGAGAGAGAGAGACAGAGAGAGAGAGAGACAGAGAGACAGAGAGAGAGAGAGAGAGAGAAAATGAGAGAGAAAGAGAGAAAATGAGAGAGAAAAATAAAGAAAGAGAAAATGTGAGAGAAACAGAAATAAAGAAAGAAAGAGCGAGAGAGGGAGGGAGAGTTTTAACACATACCGTTATTTTCCATATGAAAGGAGGGAATAATACATGGAGAAAGGGAAGGAACAGAGAGGGTCAGACAGGGCCTTTAATACAGTAAAGAGTTGTAAGTCATGAGTGGGGCAGAAAACATAATACAGTCGTCTCTATGCCTAATGTAATGCTTAAAAAAAAAAATGAATTAGGTTTTCTACATTATATCTCTCTATCTTTTAAATCCTTACTGGTTTAGGAAGTATTGTTTTCAGAACTATGCATCTACTATATTCACAAATTAAAGATTAACTTAGTTCTCCAATAAGTCTTTCTAAATGAAAAGTATCAATAGGATTATTCAGGCTTGGATCTCAGTTCTCATATCTGTGCTCCGGAGTCTTATAAAAGTTGCCTACAGGGAAATATATTACTGAGTGACAGTGCACCCTTGTGCTCTAAAATTGATATTGCACCGGAGATGAGCCAATGCTTTTGAATTATCTCGCTCTCATGAGAGTTTCGCTTCACTCCACTCAAAGTTCTCAGATAAGAATAAACAAAACTTTTCAGATCAGCAGGACTAGATGGGATCTAGGAAAAGGCAGTGAGCTGCTGCACTCGTTCTCTGCATAGTTCTTATGTGAAATGACAAGCGTGACTAATTGCCAGGCAACCACTATGGTGATTTAGTTCAGTCGCCTTCATTTAATCCCTTTTCATAATGTCGTACCAATACACCAATACATAAACTCTGCTTACAAGTAAAACAACAGACCTCACCTTTGCACAAGGCATCATGCCAAATCGCACCCTATTCCCTTTATAGTGCACTACCTCTGGCCAGAGCCCTATGGGACCTGGTCAAAAGCAGTGCACTAATACGAGTGCCATTTGGGATGCAAGCCTGATACACAAGCACACCATAGGGCACTGTATAGTGAAAGGGGCCAACTCTTCAAGGTGATGGAGTGGGTCTACTGGCTCATAATGAAATGGACTATAGACTATATGACCAGAATAGTAAAATCAGCACATTTAAATCATTAGCATGACTGGTTATTCAGACAAAAACACAGAGAGAGATCTCTAGGGTGGATGCGTAGAGCTATAGCCATAGTAATCACCATTCTGGGAACGATAACCATAGCTCTATATCTTACTAACTGTAGCCCTCGATAGAATGGGTCTTTTTATTTGACAGCTCTGAAAGACATATAGTATAGTGTCTGGGGGAGCCGCCGGTGCAATAATAATTGACTGGAAGTATTGTATTTTTATAATACATTGTAGCATGTTTTAATAGGAAATCGTAAACTGGAATTATCCTAAATGGTCTCGATGGGCTCTTACTTTTGGCCGGGTTTCTGGGTGAAGTGTATTAAAATCTGTTTTGAAGTGGAGAAGTAAGTCCCCTGGTCTGGTGTAGTCTCATACTTTATGGCTCTCTGTCTGTCACAGTTCTGCCTGCCTGACTGACTGGGGTACGGTTTCATAGTGTCTGGAGCAAGACCGACACACACAGTTACTGTCAGTCAGGATTCTGTAGAAATGGTGAGAGGTTAGGGAAGTTTTGGGATGGAAGTGACTGGGGTGACCGGGAAGCCCGCTGGAGGCTGGGTTCTGGGAGTAG
Source organism: Coregonus lavaretus (assembly GCF_964263955.1). Classification (NCBI taxonomy): domain Eukaryota; kingdom Metazoa; phylum Chordata; class Actinopteri; order Salmoniformes; family Salmonidae; genus Coregonus; species Coregonus lavaretus. The sequence continues at coordinate 21,794 of NW_028164499.1, read as the reverse complement.
CGGACAAGTTTTGGGTAAGGCCTGGACATGGACTGAGGAGGGTTAGTGATGCTGAGGCTAGCAATCAGGATACCAGCTAGCACTCTGGCTGAGCTCAGTCAGGGCTGCATCTGATATGGTCAGGGCTGCATCTAAATGTAGTGCACTATAAAGTAAATAAGGGGCCTTTTGGGACTCACAAGGGACTGTGGGAGTCATGTGTCGGTAGTACTGACTTGGAGGCACTCCAGAAGAGATGGTGGAGGAGGACAGTTTTCCCCTGGCTGGGGTTAGGGATAACGGGGTAGGGTTAGGGACTGGTTGGGTACTGACCTGGAGGTACTCCAGAAGAGATGGTGGAGGAGGACAGTTGTCCCTGGCCCTTGGAGGTCATGCCGGCCACCTCGATGGTGTAGGTTGTGAGGGCAGTCAGCCCTGTGACGCGGTACTCCAGGGTCACGTTGGGGAGGTAGTGGGTCACCCGTGTGTTGGTGCGGTTAAACTCCTCCCATGAGATACGGTAGCCTGGAACAGAGAATCAATCAAATTCATCAATAAACACAATATTATTTGTGTAGAGTTTTTTTTAAAAACAAATATGAACTGAGCCTAATAGAAGAGAAACATAGGACATTGATGAACAGAGGGATGTGTATGACTAAAATGTATGGGTGGTCAGATCCATTGAGAATAAAGACAACTCTTAACATGAAGTGGGTCATCTTCTTCATCTCTAATGTCTTTTGCGTGGCGTACCTGTGAGGACTCCATTCTTCTCTCCAGGTTCTCTCCAGCTCACTTTGAGAGACGTATCCAGGATATCTGTGAAGCTCAGGTGACCCACAGCCCCAGGAGCTAGAGAGGAGGGCACAGTGGTTATTATGATGAGAACGATAACACAATGGATCCCATGGATCTCAATGGCATTCATAATTACATAGATGTCTTAAATAGCAAACTATGTTTATTATGTGTAATTTAATAGGTCTGTTTATGGGCTTTTACACTGAGCAGTAATGACAAGTAGAGGCCTAGTACAGTATGGCCAACCAATTATCTCTTGAGAAAATGTGTCCCAATTATGTGTGAATGTGTGCAGAAACCCAAATGTAGCCTACGCATTCATTAGAGCTGTAGAACTAGGCTGTTAGGCTGTGCTGAATAATATATTTGACCCAGTGGGCATGTTTCAGTATGATTGGCCATGTCCATTCAACAGTGTGTGTGTGTGTTTATGTGTGTGAGTGTGAGTGTGAGTGTGAGTGTGTGTGTGTGTGTGTGTGTGTGTGTGTGTGTGAGTGCGTGCGTGCGCACGCATTTTGAACTCACTGTCTTCATGTGTCCTCAGGCCTTTAGCAGGGCTGCGAGGTCCATCCCCAGGCGTAGTGAAACAAAGCACAGAGGTGTAGTACTCTCTGAACTTCTTCAGCCCTGTCACGTAGCCCACATGCACACTATCCTGGAAGTTAGGTCTCACTGTAACCATGGTGACCTCATCTTCCTGACCTGGCTCCCATGCCAACAGCTAGCAGAATGGGAAATGGGAACAGAGAAGGAAGAACGACTGGTTTTACATTTAGCCCTCAATTTGATATTGTGAAGCACCAGTTACCACATTAACTATTTTATTGCCCACAATTTCCCCCACAAATGTTATCTAAATAGAACATTTACTCTCCAAGTCTAATCATGTTCACATATTGTTTAAACCAACTCTCCTCCCTTTCATGTGCTGTTGACCTACTCTGGGTTGTCATGTAGCATCATAACTATCATATGAATGGTTAGCGTCACTCTAAACATATTCTGCCATTGAGTAAGCACTGGAAGGCAGGGCTGGAATGAGTGCACAGAGAGAGAGAAAAATTATGAAAAAGAGAGATTTTAGCTGCGGTGTATAGCAGGTCTAATGTAGAGGGATTGCACACACATCACAGAATGAGAGTTAATGTCCTGAGTGGTCAATAAGGTGTTTAGATAAATACTACCCATGGCAAATCTGTTGGGTCTATTTCTATCTTGGTTCCCAGGCTGTAAGTAGAGTTTGTCTCTGGGAAATAGTGATATCCACTCTGCCCCAGTCTCTCTCTCTCTCTCCCTCCATCTCCATCTCCCCCTAAGACCCTCTCAAACTTCTACAGATGCACGATTGAGAGCATTCAGTCAGGCTGCATCACATATATCCGCAACTGCACCACCTTCAACCACATGGCTCTCCAGAGGGTGGTGCGCCATCACCGGGGGCACACTGCCTGCCCTCCAGGACATTTACAGCACTCAGTGTCAAAGGAAGGCCAATAAGATCATTAAGAACCTTAGTCACCCGAGCCACGGACTGTTCACTCGGCTACCGTCTGACAGACGGAGACAATACAGGCACGTCAAAGCTAGGACTAAAAAACAGCTTCTATCTCCAGGCCATCAGACTGTTGAACAGTCACCACTAGCCATCTACCAGGTGATGCTCACTCACTCGTTCCACAAAATTAGTGCCTTTTGGACATGCAAACTTTTACGAAATGAACTTTAAAATATCTCTTCTTTCAACATTCAATTGCATGGAGGAAATGTTTAGCCTATGGAAAAACTATTTTTCCCATCTCAGGCATTAAAATAATGTGAACTAAGAGCATTTTATATGCACTTTTACCACACTGTCTGTCAACCCTGTTATGAACACTTATGTAACTTTCTAACTATTATTTAAAAACTTTTTTTTATTATAAATCCAACATTTGCTCATTGTTTAAGTATCCCTTGTACAAGTAAACTCCCATATAATATCAAACTGTTGAGTCGCTAACAGGTTGACGATAACAGGCTTGAGGTTTTAGGTGAAGATCAACCATTACTCCTCATGTGGTGAAGAGCATGGGAACACATGGTGTTCATGAAATGAGGAATTATACTTATGTTCCACACATAATGAAAGTTTAATTAAATTCAAGTTTTCCTAACATTAATTGAGCGAACAGGGTTGAGGTGTTGAGCGCGACCATCTCAGTCAAAGATGATAAAACAATTATAAATAGACCAAAAAGAGAGAGAATACTTACTTCCTTTTCCACCATGCTGTTCAGAAGACCCAAACGATGTCACCTGCTGTGAATCATTTAACTTGGTGGAATGGTACACTATTTTAAAGGGGTAAATTGTTGGCATTTCAGGGTTTACCTTAAAATGAGGGACAGACGCAAATTCATCACTAATCACATGGAATGTAAATAATAATCTTCAGAAATGACTGTCAAAGCAGCAAAATAACTAGGCCTTTAGCAAGCCTTTATTCATATAAAAAAATCAGATTTATTGAATTCTCCATGTGGTCTATAGCGCACTTCATTTAAAATGATTTTAAAATTCAATATTGGTGCACAATTTCTACTTAAAATATCAAAGGACGCAAAAGGCATTTCGTGGAACGACCCATACACACACACACACACACACACACACACACACACAAACACACACACACACACACACACACACACACACACACACATACACACACAGTCTTGTACAGCTAACCTCACGGGGACACACAATTCAGTCCCATTCAAAATCCTATTTTCCCTAACCCCTAACCCTAAACCTAACCCATACTCTTACCCTTACCCTAACCCTAACCTTAACCCTAACCCTAGCCTTAACCCAAAAACCTAACCTTAACCCTAACCCTAAACCTAACCCTAGCTCCTAACCCTAACCCTAAAACGAACCCTAGCTCCTAACCCTAACCCTTAACGTAATTCTAACCCTAACACTAACTTTAACCCTAAACCCCCTAGAAATAGCATTTGACCTCGTGGGGACTAAAAAAATGTCCCCAGTTGGTCAAATTTCTGTTAGTTTACTATTCTTGTTGGGACTTCTGGCCCCCACAAGAATAGTTAAACACACACACACACACACACACATCCAATGCTGCTGCCCCATGTTATAGAGGCATTAAACCACTGGACACTTCCCATTTCACACTGTGTATTTAAATACTGTATTCTCGACATAGCTCATTCTAATATTTCTACTACTGTACATTGAATTTTAGTTACACTGTTTATACACACAGCATACAGTGGGGAAAAAAAGTATTTAGTCAGCCACCAATTGTGCAAGTTCTCCCACTTAAAAAGATGAGAGAGGCCTGTCATTTTCATCATAGGTACACGTCAACTATGACAGACAAAATGAGAAACAAAAATCCAGAAAATCACATTGTAGGATTTTTATGAATTTATTTGCAAATTATGGTGGGAAATAAGTATTTGGTCAATAACAAAAGTTTCTCAATACTTTGTTATATACCCCTTGTTGGCAATGACACAGGTCAAACATTTTCTGTAAGTCTTCACAAGGTTTTCACACACTGTTGCTGGTATTTTGGCCCATTCCTCCATGCAGATCTCCTCTAGAGCAGTGATGTTTTGGGGCTGTCGCTGGGCAACACAGACTTTCAACTCCCTCCAAAGATTTTCTATGGGGTCGAGATCTGGAGACTGGCTAGGCCACTCCAGGACCTTGAAATGCTTCTTACGAAGCCACTCCTTCGTTGCCCGGGCGGTGTGTTTGGGATCATTGTCATGCTGAAAGACCCAGCCACGTTTCATCTTCATTGCCCTTGCTGATGGAAGGAGGTTTTCACTCAAAATCTCACGATACATGGCCCCATTCATTCTTTCCTTTACACGGATCAGTCGTCCTGGTCCCTTTGCAGAAAAACAGCCCCAAAGCATGATGTTTCCACCCCCATGCTTCACAGTAGGTATGGTGTTCTTTGGATGCAACTCAGCATTCTTTGTCCTCCAAACACGACGAGTTGAGTTTTTACCAAAAAGTTATATTTTGCTTTTATCTGACCATATGACATTCTCCCAATCCTCTTCTGGATCATCCAAATGCACTCTAGCAAACTTCAGACGGGTCTGGACATGTACTGGCTTAAGCAGGGGGACACGTCTTGCACTGCAGGATTTGAGTCCCTGGCGGCGTAGTGTGTTACTGATGGTAGGCTTTGTTACTTTGGTCCCAGCTCTCTGCAGGTCATTCACTAGGTCCCCCCGTGTGGTTCTGGGATTTTTGCTCACCGTTCTTGTGATCATTTTGACCCCACGGGGTGAGATCTTGCGTGGAGCCCCAGATTGAGGGAGATTATCAGTGGTCTTGTATGTCTTCCATTTCCTAATAATTGCTCCCACAGTTGATTTCATCAAACCAAGCTGCTTACCTATTGCAGATTCAGTCTTCCCAGCCTGGTGCAGGTCTACAATTTTGTTTCTGGTGTCCTTTGACAGCTCTTTGGTCTTGGCCATAGTGGAGTTTGGAGTGTGACTGTTTGAGGTTGTGGACAGGTGTCTTTTATACTGATAACAAGTTCAAACAGGTGCCATTAATACAGGTAACGAGTGGAGGACAGAGGAGCCTCTTAAAGAAGAAGTTACAGGTCTGTGAGAGCCAGAAATCTTGCTTGTTTGTAGGTGACCAAATACTTATTTTCCACCATAATTTGCAAATAAATTCATTAAAAATCCTACAATGTGATTTTCTGGGAAAAAAATTCTCAATTTGTCTGTCATAGTTGACGTGTACCTATGATGAAAGTTACAGGCCTCTCTCATCTTTTTAAGTGGGAGAACTTGCACAATTGGTGGCTGACTAAATACTTTTTTTCCCCACTGTATTTATTTATATACTGGATTCTTGACATAGCTCACTCTAATATATCTACTACTGTACATATCATTTTTTTGTATATCTTGTGTAAATTCATCCGGTGTATATACACTGAGTGTACAAAACATTAGGAACACCTTCCTGATATTGAGTTGCACCCACTTTTGCCCTCAGAACAGCCTCAATTCGTCGGGGCAAGGACTCTACAAGGTGTCGAAAGCATTTCCCGGGGATGCTGGTCCATGTTAACTCCAATGCTTCCCACAGCTGTGTCAAGTTGGCTGGATGTCCTTTGGGTGGTGGACCATTCTTGATACACACAGGAAACTGTTGAGCGTGAATAACCCAGCAGCGTTGCAGTTCTTGATACACTCAAACTGGTGCACCTACTACCATACTGTTACAGTACTATTTGGGTGGTTAATTGGATTCGTTTAAACATTTCTTGATTACTTTTTATTTTAATTAGATCTCTCTCTCTCTCTAAATTCAATGTTCAATTCAAAGGGCTTTATTGGCATGGGAAACATATGTTTAAATTGCCAAAGCAAGTGAAATAGATAATAAACAAAAGGGAAATAAACAATCAGAAATAAACAGTAAACATCACTCTCTCTCTCTCTCTCTCTCTCTCTCTCTCTTTCTCTCTCTCCCCCTCCCTCCCTCCCTCCCTCCCACCCTACCTCCCAGTAACCTCTCTCTTGGGACAGCCCCTGCAGTCAGAGAGAGTTTAATAGTGACCCCTGAGATTTCCTGCTAAGTGAACTCTCCTGGGAGAAACACAATGCATGTGTCATCACATCTCAAAGACTTACTATAGAATGAAGTTCTAGTACAGCTGATTCTAAACAGTCATTCTCCATACATCTCATTATGATCCTATCAAGTACATCTGTAAATGACAGTTAACAAAACCAGCTTCCTTAACAGTATGAGACTAACAGCGCCGGAGAAGATGGCTGCCGTTTTACAGCCCTCTAACCAATTGTACTATTATGTGTGTTTTTCCGCGTTATTTGTAATTTATTTTGTACATAATGTTTCTGCCATCATCTCTTATAACCAAAAAGAGCTTCTGGATATCAGGACAGCGATTACTCACCTCGTATTGGACGAAGATTTTTTCTTCAACGAGGCGGCCGTGAAGGATATCATACAGACACCCGACAAGGCCCAAATCCCCGTCATTCGCGTGAGGAAGAGACAGAGATATCGTGGACATAGATCGGGGTGCCTTGTAAGGATCCGACGGCGAGCGAGTAAACTGCCTCTTCCATCAATCCTATTAGCCAACGTTCAATCATTTGAAAATAAATTGGATGATTTAAGACTACGGTTATCCTACCAACGGGACATTAAAAACTGTAATATCTTATGTTTCACCGAGTCGTGGCTGAACGACGACATTGATAACATACAGCTAGCGGGCTATACGCTACATCGGCAGGATAGAACGGCTGACTCCGGTAAGACAAGGGGTGGCGGTCTGTGTATATTTGTAAACAACAGCTGGTGCACAAAATCAAATACTAAGGAAGTCTCTAGGTTTTGCTCGCCTGAGGTAGAGTATCTTATGATAAGCTGTAGACCACACTATTTACCAAGAGAGTTTTCATCTATATTTTTCATAGCTGTCTATTTACCACCACAAACCAATGCTGGCATTAAGATTGCACTGAATGAGTTGTACAAGGCCATAAATCAACAGGAAAACGCTCATCCAGATGCAGCGCTCCTAGTGGCCAGGGACTTTAATGGAGGGAAACTTAAATCCGTTCTACCTAATTTCTACCAGCATGTTAAATGTGCAACCAGAGGAAAAAAAACTCTAGACCACGTTTACTCCACACACAGAGACGCATACAAAGCTCTCCCTCGCCCTCCATTTGGCAAATCTGACCATAACTCTATCCTCCTGATTCCTGCTTATAAGCAAAAACTAAAGCAGGAAGCACCAGTGACTCGGTTAATAAAAAAGTGGTCAGATGACGCAGATGCTAAGCTACAGGACTGTTTTGCTAGCACAGACTGGAATATGTTCCGGGATTCTTCAGACAGCATTGAGGAGTACACCACATCAGTCACTGGCTTCATCAATAAGTGCATCGATGATGTCGTCCCCACAGTGATCGTACGTACATACCCCAACCAGAAGCCATGGATTACAGGAAACATCCGCACTGAGCTAAAGGGTAGAGCTTCCGCTTTCAAGGAACGGGACTCTAACCCGGACGCTTATAAGAAATCCCGCTATGCCCTCCGACAAACCATCAAACAGGCAAAGAGTCAATACAGGACTAAGATTGAATCGTACTACACTGGCTCTGACGCTCGTCGGATGTGGCAGGGCTTGAAAACTATTACAGACTACAAAGGGAAGCACAGCCGTGAGCTGCCCAGTGACACAAGCCTACCAGACGAGCTAAACCACTTCTATGCTCGCTTCGAGGCAAGCAACACTGAAGCATGCATGAGAGCACCAGCTGTTCCGGATGACTATGTGATCACGCTCTCCGTAGCCGATGTGAGTAAGACTTTTAAGCAGGTCAACATTCACAAGGCCGCAGGGCCAGACGGATTACCAGGACGTGTACTCCGAGCATGTGCTGACCAACTGGCAAGTGTCTTCACTGACATTTTCAACATGTCCCTGACTGAGTCTGTAATACCAACATGTTTCAAGCAGACCACCATAGTCCCCGTGCCCAAGGACTCTAAGATAACCTGCCTAAATGACTACCGACCCGTAGCACTGACGTCTGTAGCCATGAAGTGCTTTGAAAGGCTGGTCATGGCTCACATCAACAGCATTATCCCAGAAACCCTAGACCCACTCCAATTTGCATACCGCCCCAACAGATCCACAGATGATGCAATCTCTATTGCACTCCACACATGCTATTCATTGACTACAGCTCAGCATTCAACACCATAGTGCCCTCTAAGCTCATCACTAAGCTAAGGATCCTGGGACTAAACACCTCCCTCTGCAACTGGATCCTGGACTTCCTGACGGGCCGCCCCCAGGTGGTAAGGGTAGGTAACAACACATCTGCCACACTGATCCTCAACACGGGGGCCCCTCAGGGGTGCGTGCTCAGTCCCCTCCTGTACTCTCTGTTCACCCATGACTGCATGGCCAGGCACGACTCCAACACCATCATTAAGTTTGCCGACGACACAACAGTGGTAGGCCTGATCACCGACAACGATGAGACAGCCTATAGGGAGGAGGTCAGAGACCTGGCCGTGTGGTGCCAGGACAACAACCTCTCCCTCAACGTGACCAAGACAAAGGAGATGATTGTGGACTACAGGAAAAAAAAGAGGACTGAGCACGCCCCCATTCTCATCGACGGGGCTGTAGTGGAACAGGTTGAGAGCTTCAAGTTCCTTGGTGTCCACATCACCAACAAACTATCATGGTCCAAACACACCAAGACAGTCGTGAAGAGGGCACGACAAAGCCTATTCCCCCTCAGGAGACTGAAAACATTTGGCATGGGTCCTCAGATCCTCAAAAAATTCTACAGCTGCACCATCGAGAGCATCCTGACTGGTTGCATCACCGCCTGGTATGGCAACTGCTTGGCCTCCGACCGCAAGGCACCACAGAGGGTAATGCGTACGGCCCAGTACATCACTGGGGCCAAGCTTCCTGCCATCCAGGACCTCTATACCAGGCGGTGTCAGAGGAAGGCCCTCAAAATTGTAAAAGACTCCAGCCACCCTAGTCATAGACTGTTCTCTCTGCTACCGCATGGCAAGCGGTACCGGAGTGCCAAGTCTAGGTCCAAAAGACTTCTCAACAGCTTCTACCCCCAAGCCATAAGACTCCTGAACAGCTAATCATGGCTACCCGGACTATTTGCACTGCCCCCCCACCCCATCCTTTTTACGCTGCTGCTACTCTGTTAATTATTTATGCATAGTCACTTTAACTCTACCCACATGTACATATTACCTCAACTAGCCGGTGCCCCCGCACATTGACTCTGCAACGGTACCCCCCTGTATATATAGCCTCCCTACTGTTATTTTATTTTACTTCTGCTCTTTTTTTTCTCAACACTTTTTTTGTTGTTGTTTTAATTTTACTTTTTTGTTAAAAATAAATGCACTGTTGGTTAAGGGCTGTAAGTAAGCATTTCACTGTGATGTCTGCACCTGTTGTATTCGGCGCATGTGACCAATACAATTTTATTTTATTTTATTTTATTTGATGAGCAGGAGAGATTGAACAAACAACTTCCAGATCTAGTTAGCCACAAGATAGATAGATAGCTGGTAAAATGCTCAGAAGATGAAAGTCAAAGAAACAAATGACAAATTGGAAGCCATCTTTCACAATGGTTAGTAGTGGCATATCTGTCTCCCCTTGGGCAGTTCTCTTTCCCCTTGTGACACAGTATGAGACATGTACCAGCCTGTACCATTCTATCACCTAGTTGATCGATGAGACTGCCCCTAATGACAGGCTGTCTAGTGTCTCTAACCTTGCAGTCATAGTTCTATCACCCATTAAATGGTATTGCCCTTAGTGACATGGTGACTTGTGTCTATCACCCATTAGATGGTACTGCCCTTAGTGACATGGTGACTTGTGTCTTATGATGTCCCTCACCTTATATCCCTGGTTGATCCCGTTGATGAACTGAGGGTTAGGGGCGGCCCAGGTGATACGGATGGTCGTGGAGTTGACAGCCTCCGCCTGAACGTTACTGGGGGCTATAGTCGGCACTGAGGAAGATAAGTGAGAAAAAAGGAGAAGAGAGAATCAAAGAGAGAGAGAGAGAGAGAGAGAGAGAGAGAGAGAGAGAGAGAGAGAGAGAGAGAGAGAGAGAGAGGGAGAGAGAGAGAGAGAGAATCAGAGAGAGACAATCAGAGAGAGAGAGAGAGAGAGAGAGAGGTGAGAGGAATGGATAGAGAGAACATGAGACTAAACTAAACACCTTATAGATTGGACAGCCTTGGCTGGCAGAATTTACAGTATGTGTCTATATCCCAGGTATTGCTTTTGATTCTGCAGGGCAAGGGCAAGGGCAGCCATATTAACTTCTTCACACCTTCACTTTCTTCTTTTTCTTCTTCTATCTCGAGGCTCGGGACACATTACAACACTGTAACCTTCCTGCTTTCACGTTGCATCTGTGGCCTCAAACTTTTAATCTACTGCCAAGGTAGTGTAATGTAATGTACTATACAGAGCTTACAGAGGATTCAATAGGAAGACATACCTGTATTCAGAAAGTAATCAATGTATTCAGCAAGACTTCAATACCATTTGACACAGGTGCTAACTCCACGTTTTTGTACCAGTACTGACTGTGCTGCCTTCTACATGAACTGTATCAAGAAACTATCCCTGTTGAACATCATCCTTATATCCTCAAAATAGACATGGATACTGACTTGACAAGTTCATTTATGCGTCAAGTCATTAAATAGGTATAAAAAGGTAACAATTACACAGGTACAATACTTTCCATTCAATTTATTTTCCATGTTATCTAAGTATGTATCTGACTGACAAGCATAAGGACCAATGAGCAGAGACTATTCCAGCTCACATCTGACTGACAAGCATGAGGACCAATGAGCAGAGACTATTCCAGCTCACATCTGACTGACAATCATAAGGACCAATGAGCAGCGAGTATCCAGTATCACTCACCTCCCTGCAGCGTCCACTCAGTAACCTTGTGGCTGAAGGTTCCTAGCCCCGCCCAGTTGTAGGCCGCCACCTCGATCTCATAGTTGGTCCAGATGATCAGGTCCTCCAGGAGAAGGTTGGTCACATCTGGTTTGGAGATGTTCTTACTCTGGTAGTCCACTGGAAGACCTGTCAGACGATATCTGAGAGGAGAGAGAGGGGGAGGAGAGAATAGAGAGAGGGAGGAGAGAGAGGGAGGAGAGAAGAGAGGTTAGTCTGGTCTGGTTTGGAGATGTTCTTACTCTGGTACTCCATAGGCAGACCTGTTAGACGATACATGAGAAGACACAGTCTAGTCTGAGTCGATTGTAGCTACAAGGCCATCTAGGGTGCAGAAATTGAGCACAAACGGATTCTTAGTTGGAGAACAAGACATTCAACTCTTGCATTTTTGTATCACGGTACCTGAGACACAGTGCCAGTGTTCATACCAGGGACGGTAGTACATAACATCTACAGTAGGGGGAGACAGAGCACTAGTCTACAACACTCGCCAGAGTGAGCAGATGACGATGACAACACTGGCTCTACCTCTAATGGATTGGAATATCTACAGAATGCCTGCCACCTTATTTGGGTCTACACCATGACACAACCAGCTACAAACCTACTGTAAACTGAGTTCATCCTTATTGATAAACTGCCAGAGAGCTACAACAGTAGACCTACTCCCAAAATTACTCTTTCTCTCACATTTGACCACAGTCAGTGGTTTTACTTCAATTTGAACATGAGTTCTTATGTTATGTGCTATCATACAGCATAACAACTCTCATCCTTAATTCAGAGAACCAGGGAGGGTTATAGCAGCCAACTCATCCTGTTATCCCATGGGGGTGTGTTCTTACCGGACGCTGTAGCCTCTGAGGACCCCGTTCTGGTGGCTCTCTGGTGGGGGCTGCCACTGGATCATGATGGACTGGTTGGTGCGGCCGCTGGCGATCACGTTCTGGGGAGGAGCACTGGGAGGTTCCTCTGGTAGAGACACACTGCAGAGAGGAGAGATATAGAGATAAAGTAGGGAACAAGATAGAGATACAGATACAGAGAGAAATTAGGGAAAGAAAGACGGATGTTTATCTGTCCAAGGAGGAAGGTCACGCCAAACATAGATTTCAATCCTCCTAAGACTGCATTTTATGCTGTCCCGGTTGATTTGTTGATCTGGCAATGAACTGTGTCTCTCTACAACTATGAAAAGCACTGTCTCTGTCATAACCTATTTGTCTTTCATTGCCTCTCAGCATGTGTCCATTCATCCTATCTACCTATTTAAGCTCTGGAAAAAACATCATTACGCCTTTCCTAAAAGATTCCCTACTGATGGAAACATAAGGTACCTACACAGAGAGGGAAAAGGCTAATACCACAATGCACCAGTCAGATGATGCTCAATCAATTAAATACAGTAAAACCCTACAGTTTATTCTTACCCTGTCAAAACCAAAGAGCCCAGAGAGAGATACTGTACGACACTTCTGAAGCGAGGCGGAGTTGAGATCAAACGGAAGCACAAAGTGCTCGGTGTGAACCCCTGCGCTGTCGGGCAGGAGTGCCCTTTGGCTCTCCTCTCAGCTGGAGAAGGCTGGGGATCCAACAGTTCGCATTTGAGCTGGCGTGACTAGCTAGCCGGTGTAAGAGGATGGTGTCGTCCCAAATGGCCCCCTATTCCCTACATATTGCACTACTTTTAACCAGAGCATTACGGGCCCTGGTCAAAAGTAGTGCACTATACAGGGGATAGGGTGCCACATGGGATGCAGAAGAGCATTGAGGGATTGGGCGGGGGCGGGGGGGGGGGGGGGGGGGGGTTTAAAGGAGTCACAGGAGACACACTGTACATTCTCAAAAGTGACTCAGGCTAGTGAAGCCAACCTGATCTCCACACTCTCCCGGGATACCCCCAAATCCCTCTCTGAGTGAGTGAGGTGGTGGCGTGTGTCTGGCTGCATCGACTCAAATACTGTTCCTTCAGCAGATAAACACACACACGCACAAACACACACCATGGACAATGTGTACTGGGACAGGGGATCACACACTTGTTGTCTGGGAGACTGAGTGGGCTGTTATCATTGGATGGCAGGACATAAGGGGCTTTGGAGGGGAGTGAAGGATCCTCTGAGGACCCTCACTTGCTTGCCCATGCTCATGTACACGCTTACTCACTAACTAACTCACTCACACAATTGTTCATTCATTTATCCACTCACCGGTCAGTCTCCTTGCTGAACTGGCCCTTTCCCACGTCGTTGACGGCACACAGGCGGAACTGGTAGGAGCGTGCTGGGATAAGCCCGCTGACGGTCACTGCTGTCGACTCAGGCTCTATGTTGGCCAGGAGGATAGCCCAGGGAGCGTCTAGGACAGGGAGAGAGAACAGACACATACAATCAGCGGTTGATCTAATCCTTATTCATTCTATTCCTCCTACTAACAGTGTTTTTTTTTCCTCATTCTACATTTCTCCTACTCTAGTCGAATTTCTTTCCTCCCTGGCTCCTCCTTGCCTGGCTACCTTTCCACATCGCTCCGGCCAATATGACGTTTCTTCTCCACAATGAGTCTGGATTTGCCTCCCTCCCGTACGATTTCTAGAATGCGAACACATTCTGACCGTTCTGATTGGTCCCATTAACCGATGGGTTGGGGAAGAGCCAACCTATATGATGACGTTATCAACTTTGAAAATCTGATTGGTTAGAATTGTTAGAGACGATCCAATCGCTGATGAATTTGCTGTGGACAACACCCCTTTTTGAAGTCACACAACGACTTCTAGGATGGCAGATTAAATTCAGGCTGAGTCGTCAGGCAGGTGTCCACCTGAGATCACTCACTGTTCTCGGAGACCTCCAGAACGTAGTGAATTAGGGGGCTGTTCCCGTCAAATGGCTTGGCCCAGGACAGGTTGATGGCCCTCTTCTCTGAGGAGCTCAGCAGAGACACAGGGTTCTCTGGAGCATAGGGCAGCTGCCTGTGAGGGGGAGATAGACAGATAGCCAGAGAGTTCATCAGACAGACGGGCAGACAGAGAAGAAATGACTGCATGAGTTTTTCTAATAAATTCTTAAAGGTAAGAATTACTCAAAATCCATCATTATGGGAACCTAGGAGAGAAGGGTAAAGAAGAAAAGAGAGATAGAAAGACAGGAGCAGTGGCGTGTATTCATGGATACCAAGGGAAGCCAGGCTTCCCCAAAATATATCTATTTTTTACATACAATTATTTATCTTCGTCTCTCTGTGTTTCATAATTTTCCTTCAATTCGCAAGAGGCGGAATGTATATCACAGGAGAAAGCATCCGAGCGAGCGAAACAGCGTCCCCTCTGTCTCGCTACGTGTAGGCCATCTATGTGATGCTGTCTGGTCCAAACGTTGTTTGTTGCCACCCATAGCATTTAAGGCAAGTGAAGCCAGCGAGCATTTGGCCTCCCTTGATAAAAAAAGTATACATAAATTAGCCAATCAGCATTTATCTAAACTGAGCAAGCTCAACTGTGAATGGTCCTGGCGCACCAAAGAAAAGTGTCAAGAGAAGCCAGCTTGGATTTTGGCGTCACTCCTATCAAATCACATTGAGAGCATACGTCATTGACAGAAACACTTGAATTGTTGCATCTCCGGCGGCTAGCTAGCCAGCTAGCTAAAATTGGCCCTTTCCTAAATTAGACATGGATGGAGATAGGGATTTGGTTTGACTTAATTCTCCATACTGGCCAATGATTATAACAGCGATTCTGATCCAACAATTAATTAATACATTGTTGTGCCCCTGGCCTGAGAAGATGGAAGTTCAATATGTAGGTAGATATAGAAGGCTAATGTTAACTAGCTAACGTTGCCCATGAATGGAAGTTAGGCTAGCGAGCAAGCATTTTAGCCAGGTAGCCTAGGACAACAAAAACTAAAAGCGTGATAGACCGTTTCGTCAACATGAAAGAGAGGACATTGGCGTTTCTCTACAAGTAGGGTGAGTCAACATGTTTTTCTACTTGCACGCGCACGCACACACACACACACACACACACACACACACACACACACACACACACACATAAATCAGAATCGTGGACAGCCACAACATATTTAGCTTATGTTGATTGGACTTAATTGTTTTTGGTATCTTTTAGTTGTCACTATATTAGACTAAGCAGAGGGGATTTGATTATGTTGAAATGGTGCTGGAATAGTGGAGGCAGCTCCTGTTTTCTTTGCGACTTGCCGCAACTCTCTGTGGTTCTAAATCAATAGTTGTTTAGTGGTCTGAAAATGTTGGAAACATTAACTTGCTTGACCATGCTGTAGGTCATGTAACTGTCTGTTACTGTACATGCAATATGGTTTGTGGACTTCACTGGACAGAGGTTGCTATCCAGTTTTGTGATAAAACAATCTATCACTGTAGCAACGCATATGAATGAACAGGTTATAGAGCAAACAACGCAATTATCAAAACATAGGTTGTAATATGGCTTATTTGGGGCGGGGGGCTTCCCCAGTGATTTTACCCACACACCGCTACTGGACAGGAGTGGGTTGAAACAGGTGAGAGACAGGAGAGGTGAGTGTGTGTCTCCGGGGCTAAACTTCACTGTCTTCAGAGGTGAGAATGGGGAGAGAGGTGAGCTGAGGGACAAGTTGACAGTCTGAAAATGCGTCAGAGGTGGCAAAAAAAGGTGAGGTGTGCAAAAAGTCAGAAAGTTAGAAAATGTTGAAAGAGAACAGAAGTATTTTTGCGTCCGTGTGTGCTTGTGTTAAAAAGAGAACAAGAGATTTAGAGAGAATTTCAAAAAGGCCACAACGAGGAGAACAGAGAACAAACACAGTATCTCTTGTTCACGACAGGATGAGCATGAACGAGAGAGAGAGAAAACAAGAGGATGATAAAGAGGGAAAGAGAGAGATGTCGATGGTGTTACCTGACTCGGAGGTGTGCGCTGCGGGAGTCGTTGCCCCCTACGGAGGTGACCCTACAGGTGTAGGTCCCGATGTCACCTGACCAGGTCTGGGAGATGTGGAGAGTACCATCAGGGTCCAGCCGGATACGAGGGATGGACTGGGCGTTGATGACCGAGCCCTCCTTCTCCCATACATACCTACAGTATAACACACAGTTAGTTAGGACGTTAGTTACCATAGTCAACTACACGGAAAATAACGTACATACATACACTACATGACCAAAGGTATGTGGACACCTGCTACACACTTCAGCACTCGGCGGTCTCGTTCAGTGAGCTTGTGTGGCCTACCACTTCGCGGCTGAGCCGTTGTTGCTCTAGACGTTTCGACTTCACAATAACAGCACTTACAGTTGACCAGGGCAGCTCTAGAAGGGCAGACATTTTACGAACTGACTTGTTGGAAAGGTGACATCCTTTGACGGTGCCATGTTGAAAGTCACTTAGCTCTTCAGTAAGGCCATTCTACTGCAAACGTTTGTCTATGGAGATTGCATGGCGGTGTGCTCGATTTTAGCAACGGGTGTGGCTGAAATAGCCGAACCCACTAATTTGAAGGGCTGTCCACATACAATAGAAGATCATCTGAACCACTTTGTGCTTTTTTGAAGTGTGTCGTTCCTAAGCATCAATCAATATGTTCACTCTTGCGCGCTCTCTCTCTGCTACAAACTATCACACTATCACATCCACACACAGACACACTCGCACACACACACACACAAAGTGGGGTACTAATTGCTGCAGTGTGTGTGTGTGTCAGAAAAATCTGAAGAATCCCCCTGACGGTTCCCTCTTCATTAAGTCCAGGGCTATAATAGGCTCCTTTCATCTCTCCCACTTTATGACTGTAGCCAAGCACAACAGCAGGATACCGGGCAGGAAAACACTGTCTCTGACACTAGCATATCAAAAGACTGATTCAAACACATCACAAATGACCTGCTCAAATGCAAAGCGCACACACAAACACACACACTCATTAAGGCATAGAGAGATCGAGAGCGAGAGCTGAATATTGACAGCCATTGAACTTGACTATACTTTGTATTAGTGACCTACAGCACACAGCTCAATATATTTAGACTGTGGTGTTGCTGTAGGACCAGTGGCAAGGTGCTGTATGTGTGTTGCTTCTTGACATGCACAGCAGGTGTAAGCTCGGGCCTCTGTGACCTTGTCATTTTGTGCATTGTTAGTGTGCACTGTTGTATGTAAGGTTGGAGAAAAGTGTGCGTGTGTGTGTCTGTATAAAGTGCTTTGTGTGGCTCTGAGCGATTAGTGGTTTTTGAGGTCGGTTGTATTTCGGTTTGATAATTTTTTAAAATCTAATGGTTTTCTATTTTCTATTTTATTTTTTTGTAGATGCACTGTGCATTATGTGGGTTGAATGCTGTAACAACACAGAATAAAACAATTAATAAAAGTCCCATGATGGTAGTGACTGCCCATTACTGCTTATCACTTATTAACCATTTATTCACATTACTTTACTTTAATAAAATATTTCAGTTGTTGTATGTATTACATTTGTTTTATTTGATAACTTTATTATTTCATTCCAAGTCATCATCTCATCTCTTTAGAGCTGCTGCCTATGCTGTCTGACAAAATCACTATTTTAGTAGTTCTTCAAAGTAAATAAGGCATAATTTTATGACTGCTGAATACCAACTATCAATCACTTAGACCATGTATTTTCAGGTAGAGATACCTCGCGAAACAACTGCTCTCGATCTCTCTCGATCGTGCATTCTTCTGTCTCTTCTCTCCGTGTCTGCCTGACACTAACCTAACGTAGCAGGCATAAAAGAAACACACAGACCGGACAAGTAGGAGTGCAATGATTTATGGTCATTGTAGTTAATGACGCAAAACTCATTGTAGTTTTGCGCTAAACTATGTAGAATATTAGCCTGTTGGAAACTACAACTCCCTACTAGATCGCACAGATTTATCTTTAGAGACACTGTGCAATGTGCGCATTAAGCTCACAGAAAAAAAAACGGACAAAATGGAATTCAAATAATTGAACGATGTTGTCAATTAGTTGTTTAAAACTGAAAAATAAGCAACATTTTGGTTAATCGCTCAGCACTACTCTGTGTCTCTATGTGTCTCTCTCTCTGTGTGTGTGTGTGTGTGTGTGTGGGTGGGTGCATTGTGTGTGTGTGTGTGTGTGTGTTTGTGTGTGTGTGTGTGTGATCTCCTACCTGACGGTGACACTGGGGTCGTGTGTAACTCCACAGGTCATGATGGCCTTGGTGCCTTTGATGACACTCTGGTCCTGAGGGGGGGTGTTGATACGGGTACGAGCTATAGGAGAGAGAGAGAAGGGATGCATGAGCACACTTATACACACACTATAGAAAGGGAAGGATGCAGTGCTGCATATTCTGATTTCTCCAAGTGGCACATTTTGTCCCTGGATCAAGTCACATGTTGTCCCTGGATCAAGTCCATCAACCAATCAGATAATAGTCTGCTATGTGACATCATCAAAATGTGCAAGATTTAGTGAGTCTCCCCCAGGTACCGACGCAGTGCGCAAGACACTCCCTCCACCCACCCACCTACACACACACACTCACCCCACACCAACAGGTCAGCAGCAGCCTCGTCTATGCCCCGGGAGTTGCTGGCCATGCAGGTGTATGTGCCAGCGTCTGGTAAGTGGGAGGGGGAGATGAGAAGGCTGCCTGACTCCAGCAGGGTGAACCTGGGCAGCTGGACAGAACCACTGGCCAGGACACGCTCACCTGGGGGAGAGAGAGAGAGAGAGAGTGAAACACGCACAGAGATACACACAGTTCACTGGGGACACTCATACCGGTTTTTGTAATTGACTTCTGATGTCTTGATGGGTTGGGAAAATGTAGGGGAAGCTGGGGAAACTGTTTGGGTTAACTGATTGATTGTTACTATTTATTGATTTCATTTCGTATTCAATGTGTTTATTTAATAATTCTGCAGGGTTCATTTGCAAAAGAGACCTGCGTCTCAATATGACTCTCTGCTTAAATAAAGGTTAAATAAAAAACGTAATAAACTAATGGATGGTATTAGTCTGCATGAGCTAGATAGACTGGTACCATGGGAGATACTGTGCATTCATCCAGCCTTTTGCAGATAGTTGAGTAATGTTATGATTGGACTGCTCCGTTCTGGTTAAGTCCATTGTTCAATCATAATGGGAAAAAACATATTGTGAATGTCTGCTTCTCCCCTATGACATAGTGTTTGCCTGGTGGAGGGGTGCAGTGGAGAGAGTCTGACCTTTCTGCCAGGTGATGGCCGGTCTGGGGGCTCCTGATGTTTCACAGTGGAGGATGATTGACATGCCATCAATCACCGTGCTGTCGGATGGCCCAGCTGTGATGTTAGGGGCGATGCCTGAGGGGAGACACGCACGTACACACACACACACACACACACACACACACACACACACACACACACACACACACACACACACACACACACACACACACACACACACACACACACACACACACACACACACACACACGGGAGCCGGAGAGAGAGGAGGTTAGAGAATACACAGACAACACATACTGATAAGAGACAAGGTACGGTGCAGGTCTTTTTTTGAGTGGAAAAAAGACAGTCAAACATGCACATGTACACGGGCACACACACACCCCTTCACACACATTGATTGGAAGCACAAAGGCAGGCAGAGGGTTACAGAGAGGTGAGGGAAAGAAGTCGTCTTCAATAGGAACTCATCTTCAAACCCATCCTGACATTTAATGGCTGTGCCTGTGGCAGACTTTTTCGCTGTCCTCGATCTCAGTGTTCAGCGAGCGCTTTGTAGCACTAACACTCCCAGGATGAACACAGCAGTCACCCACCTTTCATTGCCTTCATACCACCCACTCACAACCCAGAGAGAGAGAGAGAGAGAGAGAGAGAGAGAGAGAGAGAGAGAGAGAGAGAGAGATAGAGAGAGAGAGATAGAGAGAGAGAGAGAGAGAGAGAGAGAGTGAGAGGGAGGGCGGGCGGGATTGAAGGAAAAGGGAAGAGACAGGGCGACAAAGCCTTCCCCGCTCACAACAGGTGATTAATCAAAGTCTTAGAAGATGACATCAGAACATGCCACTCATAGAACTGACAGAGAGAGAGGAAAAGAGGAAGGTAAAGAAAGAGCATTAGAGAAAGTGGTACGGGGCAAAGGGATATAGAACAGGGAGGGCTAGGGAGAGCGGCAATAAACTAGGTAGGCTGAGACAGATAAGAGGATGGTGCTACAGGTAGAGAGAGGGAGGGATGCACTGACTGAAATATTCCTTCATTCTGATAGCAGGGTTCAGTTAAGTGGTATGATGTAGGTAGACAGAATGAGTAAAGGGAACGCAAGTAAAAAGAGTTGTATTCAGAGTAAAAGACAGAATCAAAATAATAGCAGGTATACTCACTAGTGACAGCAAGGTAGGTGTTGGTCTGCACCTCTCCTGCCAGGTTCCGGGCGAAACACTGGAACATTCCTGTGTCGTCGGGCAGAAGGCCGTTGACCTGCAGACTGCCCCCCACCAACACCCTGTACCTGGGGGTCTTCACTGGACTGATGGGCACAGCATCCTTATACCACACAATGTCTGGCTGAGGCACACCTAGAGGAGGGAGAGAGGTCGTTATATACTGGGAAAGTGGTAAACACACTTTTGTACTGTATATGTGGACATGTGGGGACATAATTTATAATCAAACACACTCATACCTGCATATGTGGACATGTGGGGTCATAGATGCACAAACATAGACACATACAGATACACATGTGATCATGCTCTGAACTCATACATGTGCGTCCATATGGACACATATGAATGCATATACATACACACAGATACACAGACATGTGCACGTCTCACCTCGTGCCTGGCAGGGGATATCCACCACTTTCTCCATCTCAGCAGTGATGTGTTTCTCTGGTTCCTTCACAAACTGGGGAGGCTCTGAAGGAGAGAGAGATATGGTATGGTATGGGTCAGAAAGCTGGATCAAATAAAAACCTTGACGAGTACAAAATCTACTAAAGGTCTCACACATTTGCATGATTTACGCAACACACATGTTTCTCAAGATATGATTTGGCCATTTAGAATCAGTGTGGATCGTAAATTCATGAACACAGATCAAACTAAACCAATGCATACCTTGTACATGTAAGAAGGCCCCAGATTATCACCATGTACATGTAAATAGGCCCTTGGTAGGTCACAGAGTCTGACCTTGAACATGTAGGTAGGCCTAGGCCCCAGATATATTCTTACCTTGAACATGTAGGTAGGCCCCAGATATATTCTTACCTTGAACATGTAGGTAGGTCCCAGATATATTCTTACCTTGAACATGTAGGTAGGCCCCAGATATATTCTTACCTTGAACATGTAGGTAGGCCCCAGATATATTCTTACCTTGAACATGTAGGTAGGCCCC